>NC_091288.1:199973474-200238474 GCF_032444005.1 Ranitomeya imitator
ATTTTAATTAAGAAGACACTTGACTGTGGTTACAGATTGTACAGCCAGCGCGGTAAATCTTTCCCGGAGAGTGATGTCTGCTGGATATGCTTAAAGCTGCTCATTCGTTAAGTTAAAATGTAGCAATGTCCAGTGGCTTTCACAGCGGAGCAGAGGTCAATTCTACCGGTAACGTATATGTATCCGTCTATGGATGTGTCTACCCTTAACTTTGCTTGAAACATTCAAAATATTATAATGTCAGACACGTCTTATAAACATCTCTAGTTAGAATATCAAGAAATCATGTGTTTTTTTTTCCAAATTGATTAGCTTGTGCCACTCATCTTGGGATATGTTAAGCCAAGGGTAAAGGTTATGAAGGACACATCTCTATCCATTTTCTTCAGCTTTTTGAGCAATTTTATCCTTCACTGCCTCACCACGGCAAATTCTATGGAGTTGGTACAGTATGTTCTACTCATGTTGTGATGATATTTTCTTTAGGCATTCTCTAGCTTCTATCCATTTGTATGTTAATTTTTTTTTATGTGTGTGGTATAGAGTAAGATAAGGATCCCACATAGACTCATGTGAGTAGTGACCATCCATAGATAGTGTCACAGCATCACGAGTAATGTAAAATAACTGGATTATTTGCTGATAGCAAAGAAAGCTACCTTTTTCCACCAATGGCAATCAGTAGGTATTTTCTAAGGGTCAACTCAGTGGGTCAGATTTGGAATGGAGGTCCCGGGGATGGACAAGGAAGGTGACTGTGTTCCAATGCCTCTTAGTAGTGAAGTGGCCAATGAACTGGTGCAAGTCTCTTTGACACCAAGAACATGGAAGTCATAGAAAGCAGTGGAGGAAGAATTTGTGTCTTTGGAGGAAGTATGAAGGTTGTGTTCAAAATTTCAAGGAGTGAAAAGGGGTTGCTACAGACTTTTGAGGTGAAGCAAGATGATGGCAGGAAAATGTCTTTTGGGCTAGTCATGAAGTTGTATTGATCTTCCAATCAGAGAGACCAGATGCACCAAAATTCCTAGTTTGCAGAAAGGGTACAAAGACATAGGCAGCAGAAGGCCAAATAATTTTAGACTCCTAAGTAGTGTTGAGCGATACCTTCCGATATCGGAAAGTATCGGTATCGGTTTGGATCGGCCGATATTCAAAAAATATCGGATATCGCCGATACCGATACCCGATCCCAATGCAAGTCAATGGGACCAAAATATCGGAATTAAAATAAACCCTTTCTTTCCTTGTAGGTTCATTCTACCTGAAGGAAAACAACTAAGAATAATGTAGGATGTATGGGGGAGGTGGCGGAGACATTAAAGGCAATGAGGATTAGTCCAATCAAATAGAATAGCATGTTTTTTTTTTTTTTTTAAAGAAGTTCGGATTGAAAAAGATATTGAGTATGTAAATTTTTTTTATTTTGTCAGATATTGATGTTTCACTATTCCACGCCCTTCCCCTTCTTTTTTTTCTTTTTTTTTTTTTTTTCTTTTCCCACACTTTCATCTTCATCATCATCAGCATCCTTGACATCAACTTCTTCACCTTATTCATCTTCTTCTTCATCTTCTACCTATTTTTTTTTTTATTACATTCTTCATATTCATTTTCTTCAACTATTATTATTCTTCCTATTCTACATATTCTTTTTATTCCACTGTTATTATTCTTCCTATTCTACTTCTTCATCATATTCTCATTTGTGACAGGCATTCCCGTAGTTGTTGTCTATAAAAGTTGGAAGATTACACCTTCCGTTCTGCCAGTCACAAAAGTTACATTTGTCCGCGTTCAGTTTGGCCTGCAGCATCAGGCTTTATCCAGGGGCACCACGAGGAGGAACGGACTCACCCCCATACACTGCTTAGTCTTCTTCTGCATATAATTTAGATAATATCTTTTGCTCTGATATTAAGTCTTATGCTTAATGTTCTTCTGCTCTTTGTTCTGCAGCCTCTTGTTCTTCTGCTTCTCGGTCTTCCATGTTGTCGTCTCCAGGGTCTTCGTCTCCAGTGTCGTCATCTCCGCCGTCGTCGTCTCAGCCGTCGTCGTCTCCGCCGTCGTCGTCGTCGTCGTCATCGGGGTGGTCTTCCGGGTCGTCGTCATCGGGGTGGTCTTCCGGGTTGTCGACGTTAGGGTCTTCAACTTGGAAATGTAGCAGAAGGTACAAGAAGGCTGAGAAAATGCCAAGAACCAGCTGATGGAACTGGAACTCGGATGGCTACCCGAAGGTTCAAGAGCCTATGGAACTACCGAGGACCAGCTGACGTTACTGGAACCCGGTTACTAAGCAGGAGGTACCCGTGCTAAAAAGCACTACCAAGGACCGCCTGACGTTGGCGGAACTCGGATACCCAGAAGGAGGCACCTAAGCCAAAGGCTCTGCCCGGAACCAGATGACGTTACTGGAACCAGGATGGGGAGCAGAAGGTACAAGAGCAAAAGACACTGCCGAGAACCAGCTGACGGTACTGGAACCCGGATGGGTAGCCGAATGTCCAAGAGCCAATGGAACTACCAAGGACCAGCTGACGTTACTGGAACCCGGTTACTAAGCAGGAGGTACCCGTGCCTGAAAGCACTACCAAGGACCACCTGACATTGGTGGAACTTGGATACCCAGAAGGAGGCACCTAAGCCAAAGGCTCTGCCCGGAACCAGCTGACGGTACTGGAACCAGGATGGGGAGCAGAAGGTACAAGAGCAAAAGACACTGCCGAGAACCAGCTGACGGTGCTGGAACCAGGTGGTGGACCCCAAGGCCCACAGGAGAGGAGAGAACAGCTAGGCCGCGAGGCAGCCGCAGTTACCGAACCCCAACAGTCCTAAAGGGGGAGCTGGGCCTACTGGCACTACAGAACCAGCCTTGACTACCAGTTCACGCAGCCCACATAGGAAGCTCCTAAACTGGAGGCACCCTGGAGTTGGCTAACTCGACCGCCCCACGACGGGGCAAGCATAGGCGTCTCAGTGAAGTTGACACAACCCGGAAACAGCTGACGGTGCTGAAACCAGGCTTGGCACGAGGGAGTACCTGTGACAAGAACACTGCCGAGAACCAGCTGGCGGTGCTGGAACCCGGATGCGTTGCCCCAGTGTGCAAGAGCCAATGGCACGACCGAGGACCAGCTGACGGTGCTGGAACCCGGTTACTAAGCTGTAGGTGCCCGCGCTTAAAAGCACTACCAAGGACCGCCTGGCGTTGGCGGAACTCGGCTACCCAGGAGGAGGCACCTAAGCCAAAGGCTCGGCCCGGAACCAGCTGACGGTGCTGGAACCAGGTGGTGGACCCCAAGGCCCACAGGAGAGGAGAGAACAGCTAGGCCGCGAGGCAGCCGCAGTTACCGAACCCCAACAGTCCTACAGGGGGAGCTGGGCCTACTGGCACTACAGAACCAGCCTTGACTACCAGTTCACGCAGCCCACATAGGAAGCTCCTAAACTGGAGGCACCCTGGAGTTGGCTAACTCGACCGCCCCACGACGGGGCAAGCATAGGCGTCTCAGTGAAGTTGACACAACCCGGAAACAGCTGACGGTGCTGAAACCAGGCTTGGCACGAGGGAGTACCTGTGACAAAAACACTGCCGAGAACCAGCTGGCGGTGCTGGAACCCAGATGCGTTGCCCCAGTGTGCAAGAGCCAATGGCACGACCGAGGACCAGCTGACGGTGCTGGAACCCGGTTACTAAGCTGTAGGTGCCCGCGCTTAAAAGCACTACCAAGGACCGCCTAACGTTGGCGGAACTCGGCTACCCAGGAGGAGGCACCTAAGCCAAAGGCTCGGCCCGGAACCAGCTGACGGTGCTGGAACCAGGTGGTGGACCCCAAGGCCCACAGGAGAGGAGAGAACAGCTAGGCCGCGAGGCAGCCGCAGTTACCGAACCCCAACAGTCCTACAGGGGGAGCTGGGCCTACTGGCACTACAGAACCAGCCTTGACTACCAGTTCACGCAGCCCACATAGGAAGCTCCTAAACTGGAGGCACCCTGGAGTTGGCTAACTCGACCGCCCCACGACGGGGCAAGCATAGGCGTCTCAGTGAAGTTGACACAACCCGGAAACAGCTGACGGTGCTGAAACCAGGCTTGGCACGAGGGAGTACCTGTGACAAGAACACTGCCGAGAACCAGCTGGCGGTGCTGGAACCCGGATGCGTTGCCCCAGTGTGCAAGAGCCAATGGCACGACCGAGGACCAGCTGACGGTGCTGGAACCCGGTTACTAAGCTGTAGGTGCCCGCGCTTAAAAGCACTACCAAGGACCGCCTGGCGTTGGCGGAACTCGGCTACCCAGGAGGAGGCACCTAAGCCAAAGGCTCGGCCCGGAACCAGCTGACGGTGCTGGAACCAGGTGGTGGACCCCAAGGCCCACAGGAGAGGAGAGAACAGCTAGGCCGCGAGGCAGCCGCAGTTACCGAACCCCAACAGTCCTACAGGGGGAGCTGGGCCTACTGGCACTACAGAACCAGCCTTGACTACCAGTTCACGCAGCCCACATAGGAAGCTCCTAAACTGGAGGCACCCTGGAGTTGGCTAACTCGACCGCCCCACGACGGGGCAAGCATAGGCGTCTCAGTGAAGTTGACACAACCCGGAAACAGCTGACGGTGCTGAAACCAGGCTTGGCACGAGGGAGTACCTGTGACAAAAACACTGCCGAGAACCAGCTGGCGGTGCTGGAACCCAGATGCGTTGCCCCAGTGTGCAAGAGCCAATGGCACGACCGAGGACCAGCTGACGGTGCTGGAACCCGGTTACTAAGCTGTAGGTGCCCGCGCTTAAAAGCACTACCAAGGACCGCCTAACGTTGGCGGAACTCGGCTACCCAGGAGGAGGCACCTAAGCCAAAGGCTCGGCCCGGAACCAGCTGACGGTGCTGGAACCAGGTGGTGGACCCCAAGGCCCACAGGAGAGGAGAGAACAGCTAGGCCGCGAGGCAGCCGCAGTTACCGAACCCCAACAGTCCTACAGGGGGAGCTGGGCCTACTGGCACTACAGAACCAGCCTTGACTACCAGTTCACGCAGCCCACATAGGAAGCTCCTAAACTGGAGGCACCCTGGAGTTGGCTAACTCGACCGCCCCACGACGGGGCAAGCATAGGCGTCTCAGTGAAGTTGACACAACCCGGAAACAGCTGACGGTGCTGAAACCAGGCTTGGCACGAGGGAGTACCTGTGACAAAAACACTGCCGAGAACCAGCTGGCGGTGCTGGAACCCAGATGCGTTGCCCCAGTGTGCAAGAGCCAATGGCACGACCGAGGACCAGCTGACGGTGCTGGAACCCGGTTACTAAGCTGTAGGTGCCCGCGCTTAAAAGCACTACCAAGGACCGCCTAACGTTGGCGGAACTCGGCTACCCAGGAGGAGGCACCTAAGCCAAAGGCTCGGCCCGGAACCAGCTGACGGTGCTGGAACCAGGTGGTGGACCCCAAGGCCCACAGGAGAGGAGAGAACAGCTAGGCCGCGAGGCAGCCGCAGTTACCGAACCCCAACAGTCCTACAGGGGGAGCTGGGCCTACTGGCACTACAGAACCAGCCTTGACTACCAGTTCACGCAGCCCACATAGGAAGCTCCTAAACTGGAGGCACCCTGGAGTTGGCTAACTCGACCGCCCCACGACGGGGCAAGCATAGGCGTCTCAGTGAAGTTGACACAACCCGGAAACAGCTGACGGTGCTGAAACCAGGCTTGGCACGAGGGAGTACCTGTGACAAAAACACTGCCGAGAACCAGCTGGCGGTGCTGGAACCCAGATGCGTTGCCCCAGTGTGCAAGAGCCAATGGCACGACCGAGGACCAGCTGACGGTGCTGGAACCCGGTTACTAAGCTGTAGGTGCCCGCGCTTAAAAGCACTACCAAGGACCGCCTAACGTTGGCGGAACTCGGCTACCCAGGAGGAGGCACCTAAGCCAAAGGCTCGGCCCGGAACCAGCTGACGGTGCTGGAACCAGGTGGTGGACCCCAAGGCCCACAGGAGAGGAGAGAACAGCTAGGCCGCGAGGCAGCCGCAGTTACCGAACCCCAACAGTCCTACAGGGGGAGCTGGGCCTACTGGCACTACAGAACCAGCCTTGACTACCAGTTCACGCAGCCCACATAGGAAGCTCCTAAACTGGAGGCACCCTGGAGTTGGCTAACTCGACCGCCCCACGACGGGGCAAGCATAGGCGTCTCAGTGAAGTTGACACAACCCGGAAACAGCTGACGGTGCTGAAACCAGGCTTGGCACGAGGGAGTACCTGTGACAAAAACACTGCCGAGAACCAGCTGGCGGTGCTGGAACCCAGATGCGTTGCCCCAGTGTGCAAGAGCCAATGGCACGACCGAGGACCAGCTGACGGTGCTGGAACCCGGTTACTAAGCTGTAGGTGCCCGCGCTTAAAAGCACTACCAAGGACCGCCTAACGTTGGCGGAACTCGGCTACCCAGGAGGAGGCACCTAAGCCAAAGGCTCGGCCCGGAACCAGCTGACGGTGCTGGAACCAGGTGGTGGACCCCAAGGCCCACAGGAGAGGAGAGAACAGCTAGGCCGCGAGGCAGCCGCAGTTACCGAACCCCAACAGTCCTACAGGGGGAGCTGGGCCTACTGGCACTACAGAACCAGCCTTGACTACCAGTTCACGCAGCCCACATAGGAAGCTCCTAAACTGGAGGCACCCTGGAGTTGGCTAACTCGACCGCCCCACGACGGGGCAAGCATAGGCGTCTCAGTGAAGTTGACACAACCCGGAAACAGCTGACGGTGCTGAAACCAGGCTTGGCACGAGGGAGTACCTGTGACAAAAACACTGCCGAGAACCAGCTGGCGGTGCTGGAACCCAGATGCGTTGCCCCAGTGTGCAAGAGCCAATGGCACGACCGAGGACCAGCTGACGGTGCTGGAACCCGGTTACTAAGCTGTAGGTGCCCGCGCTTAAAAGCACTACCAAGGACCGCCTAACGTTGGCGGAACTCGGCTACCCAGGAGGAGGCACCTAAGCCAAAGGCTCGGCCCGGAACCAGCTGACGGTGCTGGAACCAGGTGGTGGACCCCAAGGCCCACAGGAGAGGAGAGAACAGCTAGGCCGCGAGGCAGCCGCAGTTACCGAACCCCAACAGTCCTACAGGGGGAGCTGGGCCTACTGGCACTACAGAACCAGCCTTGACTACCAGTTCACGCAGCCCACATAGGAAGCTCCTAAACTGGAGGCACCCTGGAGTTGGCTAACTCGACCGCCCCACGACGGGGCAAGCATAGGCGTCTCAGTGAAGTTGACACAACCCGGAAACAGCTGACGGTGCTGAAACCAGGCTTGGCACGAGGGAGTACCTGTGACAAGAACACTGCCGAGAACCAGCTGGCGGTGCTGGAACCCGGATGCGTTGCCCCAGTGTGCAAGAGCCAATGGCACGACCGAGGACCAGCTGACGGTGCTGGAACCCGGTTACTAAGCTGTAGGTGCCCGCGCTTAAAAGCACTACCAAGGACCGCCTGGCGTTGGCGGAACTCGGCTACCCAGGAGGAGGCACCTAAGCCAAAGGCTCGGCCCGGAACCAGCTGACGGTGCTGGAACCAGGTGGTGGACCCCAAGGCCCACAGGAGAGGAGAGAACAGCTAGGCCGCGAGGCAGCCGCAGTTACCGAACCCCAACAGTCCTACAGGGGGAGCTGGGCCTACTGGCACTACAGAACCAGCCTTGACTACCAGTTCACGCAGCCCACATAGGAAGCTCCTAAACTGGAGGCACCCTGGAGTTGGCTAACTCGACCGCCCCACGACGGGGCAAGCATAGGCGTCTCAGTGAAGTTGACACAACCCGGAAACAGCTGACGGTGCTGAAACCAGGCTTGGCACGAGGGAGTACCTGTGACAAGAACACTGCCGAGAACCAGCTGGCGGTGCTGGAACCCGGATGCGTTGCCCCAGTGTGCAAGAGCCAATGGCACGACCGAGGACCAGCTGACGGTGCTGGAACCCGGTTACTAAGCTGTAGGTGCCCGCGCTTAAAAGCACTACCAAGGACCGCCTGGCGTTGGCGGAACTCGGCTACCCAGGAGGAGGCACCTAAGCCAAAGGCTCGGCCCGGAACCAGCTGACGGTGCTGGAACCAGGTGGTGGACCCCAAGGCCCACAGGAGAGGAGAGAACAGCTAGGCCGCGAGGCAGCCGCAGTTACCGAACCCCAACAGTCCTACAGGGGGAGCTGGGCCTACTGGCACTACAGAACCAGCCTTGACTACCAGTTCACGCAGCCCACATAGGAAGCTCCTAAACTGGAGGCACCCTGGAGTTGGCTAACTCGACCGCCCCACGACGGGGCAAGCATAGGCGTCTCAGTGAAGTTGACACAACCCGGAAACAGCTGACGGTGCTGAAACCAGGCTTGGCACGAGGGAGTACCTGTGACAAAAACACTGCCGAGAACCAGCTGGCGGTGCTGGAACCCAGATGCGTTGCCCCAGTGTGCAAGAGCCAATGGCACGACCGAGGACCAGCTGACGGTGCTGGAACCCGGTTACTAAGCTGTAGGTGCCCGCGCTTAAAAGCACTACCAAGGACCGCCTAACGTTGGCGGAACTCGGCTACCCAGGAGGAGGCACCTAAGCCAAAGGCTCGGCCCGGAACCAGCTGACGGTGCTGGAACCAGGTGGTGGACCCCAAGGCCCACAGGAGAGGAGAGAACAGCTAGGCCGCGAGGCAGCCGCAGTTACCGAACCCCAACAGTCCTACAGGGGGAGCTGGGCCTACTGGCACTACAGAACCAGCCTTGACTACCAGTTCACGCAGCCCACATAGGAAGCTCCTAAACTGGAGGCACCCTGGAGTTGGCTAACTCGACCGCCCCACGACGGGGCAAGCATAGGCGTCTCAGTGAAGTTGACACAACCCGGAAACAGCTGACGGTGCTGAAACCAGGCTTGGCACGAGGGAGTACCTGTGACAAGAACACTGCCGAGAACCAGCTGGCGGTGCTGGAACCCGGATGCGTTGCCTTGCCTATTAAAGATTGTCTTCCTAGAGCCCCAACTAGCGGTGTTGGAGCAAAGGGTAAGCAGGGGGAGATGAGTGTAGGCCGAAGCCTGCACTGGAGGCAGCTTTGTGTCTGCGTTGCGTTTGCAGGACACTTTGCCGGCTACACACTGGGGGAACAGCTGGCGTTGCTGAACCCCACTAACACAATGGCGTGTGTTTTTATCTGTGCAGCTAGCACTTGCGGGCAAAAACTTGCGATGTTAGAGCCCGTGTTGAAGCAGGAGGAGGAGGAGAGGAGCAGAGTGTAGGCCGAAGCCTAGTTGAACCAATTTCAAAGGAAACCTTTAACCCCCCCCTCAGGTGTTACAAAGTACAAGAGACACACCTTGTGCAGTATTAATGCTGCACAAGTGAAAGGTTGCTCTATTAATTTGTCTACTTGCACACGCTGAATGAAAGACATACACAATTTACCCCATTCTACAGTCAAACTGTAGTGGATGCGTGACTTGGTTTTTTGATGAGACGCAGCACAGGTGTCCAAAATAACGCCTTGGTGCTTGGCGCAGCTTCCTGAGCGTTGTTATTTGCTGTACAGGAGTCTGCGCTCTTGTGTTATCCCTTGGCAATGCCCTGTTAGCGCTGCCCATCTTATGACCTCATTTCATGTTGGCCGGTGCGGTTAACGATGGCCATAAATCCCAGACCCACAGTGTCTTTTCATAAAGCCACACTGCGGTGCTGGGATTCGTGGCCTTGAGCAGTAAATATTTTGGCCGCTCACACACGTCCTTACACCTGCTTCAGACTGGGCGGCCTCTGCTGATCCCTTCTCGCATGCCGCGGCCATGAGGCTGCACAGTCTGAAGAAGGCGGAAGGAGATGAGTTAAGACAGGCGAAGATATGCACTGCTCGTGCCCATCAATCACACCCTCGCAGTCAAAATAATTAAGACAACGAGGAGCATTTTATTCAGGCAGGGCGGACGAACAGGCGCAAGTAGCCAACCAATGATGTCAGAAGACGGGAAGCGCTACCAAGGGGGGTGCTGCGTATCATTAGAAAGGAAAGTCACACCTCAGGGACAGTGGAATGGTCTCAAAGAGACACATTTTGTACGTGTTGAGTTCCACGTGGGCAAGGAGAAAACGTCAGCCACCTTGTACAAATGCAGCAGTACTGCTGTACAAGGTGGCTGTTATACATAGAAACACCTGGGGGTGGTGGCCAGGCTCCCTTCAATTTCAGTTCATGTGCCTGCGTGGCGTTTGCAGGTCACGTTGCAAGCTGCACAGCAGGGGAACAGCTGGCGGTGCTGAACCCCACTAACACATTGGCTGGTGTTTTTCTCTGTGCAGCTAGCATGTCCGGGCAGAAACTGGCGTTGTTTGAGCCCAGGGTCAGCAGGAGGAGGAGAGGAGCAAAGTGTAGGCCGAAGCCTGCACTGGTGGCAGCTTTTGTTCTGTTGTGCCAGCGTGGCTTGTGCTGGACACGTTGCCGACTACACAGCAGGGGAACAGCTGGCGGTGCTGAACCCCACTAACACATTGGCTGGTGTTTTTCTCTGTGCAGCTAGCATTTCCGGGCAAAAACTAGCGGTGTTTGAGCCCAGGGTCAGCAGGAGGAGTAGAGGAGCAGAGTGTTGGCCAAAGCCTAGTTGAACCAATTTCAAAGGTTACCTTTAACCCCCCCTCAGGTGTTGCAAGGTACAAGAGCCACACCTTGAACAGCATTATTGATGCACAAGTCAAAGGTTGCTCTATTTAATTTTGCTCCTTGCACACGCTGAATTAAACACGTACACTATTTAGCCCATTATACTGTCAAACAGTAGTGGAGGCGTGACTACTAGTCTTTTTAAGGAGACGCAGCACAGGTGTCAAAATTTGCACCTAGGTACTGGGCGCAGATTCCTGAGCGTTGTTATTTGCTGTACAGGAGTCTGCGCTCTTGTGTTATCCCTTGGCAATACCCTGTTAGTGCAGGCCGTCTCATGACCTCATTTCATGTTGGCCGGTGCGGTTAACGATGGCCATAAATCCCAGACCCACAGTGGCTTTTCCTAAAGTCACACTGCGGTGCTGGGATTCGTGGCCTTGTGCAGTAAATATGTTCGCCGCTCACACATGTCCTTACACCTGCTTCAGACTGGGCGGCCTCAGCTGATCCCTTATCGCATGCCGCGGCCATGAGGCCGCACAGTCAGAAGAAGGCGGAAGGAGGGGAGTGAAAACAGGGGAACATATGCACTGCTCGTGCCCATCAATCACACCCTCGCAGTCAAAATATATGAGACAACGGGGGGCGTTGTGTCGGGCAGGGGGGACGCACAGGCACAGCCAGCCAACCAATGATGTCAGGAGACGGGCAGCGCTAACAATGGGGGTGCTACGTGTCATTAAAAAGGAAAGTCACACCTCAGGGACATTGTAATGGTCTGTAATGAGACACATTTTGTACTTGTTGAGTTCCACGTGTGCAAGGAGAAAAAGTCAGGCACCTTGTACAAATGCAGCAGTACTGCTGTACAAGGTGGCTGTTATACATAGAAACACCTGGGGGGGTGGGGGGCAGGCTCCCTTCAATTTCAGTTCATGTGCCTGCGTGGCGTTTGCAGGTCACGTTGCAAGCTACACAGCAGGGGAACAGCTGGCGTTGCTGAACCCCACTGACACATTGACTGGTGTTTTTCTCTGTGCACATTGCATGTCCGGGCAAAAACTAGCGGTGTTAGAGCCCAGGGTCAGCAGGAGGAGGAGGAGAGGAGCAAAGTGTAGGCCGAAGCCTGCACTGGTGGCAGCTTTTGGTCGGTTGTGCCAGCGTGGCTTGTGCTGGACACGATGCCGGCTACACAGCGGGGGAACAGCTGGCGGTGCTGAACCCCACTAACACATTGGCTGGTGTTTTTCTCTGTGCAGCTAGCATGTCCGGGCAGAAACTGGCGTTGTTTGAGCCCAGGGTCAGCAGGAGGAGGAGAGGAGCAAAGTGTAGGCCGAAGCCTGCACTGGTGGCAGCTTTTGTTCTGTTGTGCCAGCGTGGCTTGTGCTGGACACGTTGCCGACTACACAGCAGGGGAACAGCTGGCGGTGCTGAACCCCACTAACACATTGGCTGGTGTTTTTCTCTGTGCAGCTAGCATTTCCGGGCAAAAACTAGCGGTGTTTGAGCCCAGGGTCAGCAGGAGGAGTAGAGGAGCAGAGTGTAGGCCGAAGCCTAGTTGAACCAATTTCAAAGGTTACCTTTAACCCCCCCCTCAGGTGTTGCAAGGTACAAGAGCCACACCTTGAACAGCATTAATGATGCACAAGTCAAAGGTTGCTCTATTTAATTTTGCTCCTTGCACACGCTGAATTAAACACGTACACTATTTAGCCCATTATACTGTCAAACAGTTGTGGAGGCGTGACTTGTCTTTTTAACGAGACGCAGCACAGGTGTCAAAATTTGCACCTAGGTACTGGGCGCAGATTCCTGAGCGTTGTTATTTGCTGTACAGGAGTCTGCGCTCTTGTGTTATCCCTTGGCAATACCCTGTTAGTGCAGGCCGTCTCATGACCTCATTTCATGTTGGCCGGTGCGGTTAACGATGGCCATAAATCCCAGACCCACAGTGGCTTTTCCTAAAGTCACACTGCGGTGCTGGGATTCGTGGCCTTGTGCAGTAAATATGTTCGCCGCTCACACATGTCCTTACACCTGCTTCAGACTGGGCGGCCTCAGCTGATCCCTTATCGCATGCCGCGGCCATGAGGCCGCACAGTCAGAAGAAGGCGGAAGGAGGGGAGTGAAGACAGGGGAACATATGCACTGCTCGTGCCCATCAATCACACCCTCGCAGTCAAAATATATGAGACAACGGGGGGCGTTGTGTCGGGCAGGGGGGACGCACAGGCACAGCCAGCCAACCAATGATGTCAGGAGACGGGCAGCGCTAACAATGGGGGTGCTGCGTGTCATTAAAAAGGAAAGTCACACCTCAGGGACATTGTAATGGTCTGTAATGAGACACATTTTGTACTTGTTGAGTTCCACGTGTGCAAGGAGAAAAAGTCAGCCACCTTGTACAAATGCAGCAGTACTGCTGTACAAGGTGGCTGTTATACATAGAAACACCTGGGGGGGTGGGGGGCAGGCTCCCTTCAATTTCAGTTCATGTGCCTGCGTGGCGTTTGCAGGTCACGTTGCAAGCTACACAGCAGGGGAACAGCTGGCGTTGCTGAACCCCACTGACACATTGACTGGTGTTTTTCTCTGTGCACATTGCATGTCCGGGCAAAAACTAGCGGTGTTAGAGCCCAGGGTCAGCAGGAGGAGGAGGAGAGGAGCAAAGTGTAGGCCGAAGCCTGCACTGGTGGCAGCTTTTGGTCGGTTGTGCCAGCGTGGCTTGTGCTGGACACGATGCCGGCTACACAGCGGGGGAACAGCTGGCGGTGCTGAACCCCACTAACACATTGGCTGGTGTTTTTCTCTGTGCAGCTAGCATGTCCGGGCAGAAACTGGCGTTGTTTGAGCCCAGGGTCAGCAGGAGGAGGAGAGGAGCAAAGTGTAGGCCGAAGCCTGCACTGGTGGCAGCTTTTGTTCTGTTGTGCCAGCGTGGCTTGTGCTGGACACGTTGCCGACTACACAGCAGGGGAACAGCTGGCGGTGCTGAACCCCACTAACACATTGGCTGGTGTTTTTCTCTGTGCAGCTAGCATTTCCGGGCAAAAACTAGCGGTGTTTGAGCCCAGGGTCAGCAGGAGGAGTAGAGGAGCAGAGTGTAGGCCGAAGCCTAGTTGAACCAATTTCAAAGGTTACCTTTAACCCCCCCCTCAGGTGTTGCAAGGTACAAGAGCCACACCTTGAACAGCATTAATGATGCACAAGTCAAAGGTTGCTCTATTTAATTTTGCTCCTTGCACACGCTGAATTAAACACGTACACTATTTAGCCCATTATACTGTCAAACAGTTGTGGAGGCGTGACTTGTCTTTTTAACGAGACGCAGCACAGGTGTCAAAATTTGCACCTAGGTACTGGGCGCAGATTCCTGAGCGTTGTTATTTGCTGTACAGGAGTCTGCGCTATTGTGATCCCTTGGCCATGCGCTGTGAGCGCTTCCTGTCTTCTGACCTCATTTCATGTCGGCCGTTGCGGTTAGCGATGGACATGAATCCCAGACCCACAGTGTGTTTTTAAAAAATCACACTGCGGTGCTGGGATTTGTGCCCTGGTGCACTAAATATGTTTGCCGCTCACACATGTCCTTACACCTGCTTCAGACTGGGCGGCCTCATCTGATCCCTTATCGCCTGCCGCGGCCATGAGGACACCCAGTCTGAAGAAGGCGGAAGGAGATGAGTGAACACAGGCAAACATATGCACTGCACATGCCCATCAATCACACCCTCGCTGTCCAAAAAAATAAGACACCGAGGGCCGTTGTTTCGAGCAGGGGAGATGCACAGGCGCAGCCAGCTAACCAATGATGTCAAAAGACGGGAAGCGCTAACAAGGGTGGTGCTGCGTGTCATTACAAAGGAAAGTCACACCTCAGGGACATTGTAATGGTCTCTAATGAGACACATTTTGTACGTGTTGAGTTCCACGTGGGCAAGGAGAAAAAGTCAGCCACCTCGTACAAATGCAGCAGTACTGCTGTACAAGGTGGCTGATATACATAGAAACACCTGTGGGTGGGGGGCAGGCTCCCTTCAATTTCAGTTCATGTGCCTGCGTGGCGTTTGCAGGTCACGTTGCAAGCTACACAGCAGGGGAACAGCTGGCGTTGCTGAACCCCACTGACACATTGACTGGTGTTTTTCTCTGTGCACATTGCATGTCCGGGCAAAAACTAGCGGTGTTAGAGCCCAGGGTCAGCAGGAGGAGGAGGAGAGGAGCAAAGTGTAGGCCGAAGCCTGCACTGGTGGCAGCTTTTGGTCGGTTGTGCCAGCGTGGCTTGTGCTGGACACGATGCCGGCTACACAGCGGGGGAACAGCTGGCGGTGCTGAACCCCACTAACACATTGGCTGGTGTTTTTCTCTGTGCAGCTAGCATGTCCGGGCAGAAACTGGCGTTGTTTGAGCCCAGGGTCAGCAGGAGGAGGAGAGGAGCAAAGTGTAGGCCGAAGCCTGCACTGGTGGCAGCTTTTGTTCTGTTGTGCCAGCGTGGCTTGTGCTGGACACGTTGCCGACTACACAGCAGGGGAACAGCTGGCGGTGCTGAACCCCACTAACACATTGGCTGGTGTTTTTCTCTGTGCAGCTAGCATTTCCGGGCAAAAACTAGCGGTGTTTGAGCCCAGGGTCAGCAGGAGGAGTAGAGGAGCAGAGTGTAGGCCGAAGCCTAGTTGAACCAATTTCAAAGGTTACCTTTAACCCCCCCCTCAGGTGTTGCAAGGTACAAGAGCCACACCTTGAACAGCATTAATGATGCACAAGTCAAAGGTTGCTCTATTTAATTTTGCTCCTTGCACACGCTGAATTAAACACGTACACTATTTAGCCCATTATACTGTCAAACAGTTGTGGAGGCGTGACTTGTCTTTTTAACGAGACGCAGCACAGGTGTCAAAATTTGCACCTAGGTACTGGGCGCAGATTCCTGAGCGTTGTTATTTGCTGTACAGGAGTCTGCGCTATTGTGATCCCTTGGCCATGCGCTGTGAGCGCTTCCTGTCTTCTGACCTCATTTCATGTCGGCCGTTGCGGTTAGCGATGGACATGAATCCCAGACCCACAGTGTGTTTTTAAAAAATCACACTGCGGTGCTGGGATTTGTGCCCTGGTGCACTAAATATGTTTGCCGCTCACACATGTCCTTACACCTGCTTCAGACTGGGCGGCCTCATCTGATCCCTTATCGCCTGCCGCGGCCATGAGGACACCCAGTCTGAAGAAGGCGGAAGGAGATGAGTGAACACAGGCAAACATATGCACTGCACATGCCCATCAATCACACCCTCGCTGTCCAAAAAAATAAGACACCGAGGGCCGTTGTTTCGAGCAGGGGAGATGCACAGGCGCAGCCAGCTAACCAATGATGTCAAAAGACGGGAAGCGCTAACAAGGGTGGTGCTGCGTGTCATTACAAAGGAAAGTCACACCTCAGGGACATTGTAATGGTCTCTAATGAGACACATTTTGTACGTGTTGAGTTCCACGTGGGCAAGGAGAAAAAGTCAGCCACCTCGTACAAATGCAGCAGTACTGCTGTACAAGGTGGCTGATATACATAGAAACACCTGTGGGTGGGGGGCAGGCTCCCTTCAATTTCAGTTCATGTGCCTGCGTGGCGTTTGCAGGTCACGTTGCAAGCTACACAGCAGGGGAACAGCTGGCGTTGCTGAACCCCACTGACACATTGACTGGTGTTTTTCTCTGTGCACATTGCATGTCCGGGCAAAAACTAGCGGTGTTAGAGCCCAGGGTCAGCAGGAGGAGGAGGAGAGGAGCAAAGTGTAGGCCGAAGCCTGCACTGGTGGCAGCTTTTGGTCGGTTGTGCCAGCGTGGCTTGTGCTGGACACGATGCCGACTACACAGCAGGGGAACAGCTGGCGGTGCTGAACCCCACTAACACATTGGCTGGTGTTTTTCTCTGTGCAGCTAGCATTTCCGGGCAAAAACTAGCGGTGTTTGAGCCCAGGGTCAGCAGGAGGAGTAGAGGAGCAGAGTGTAGGCCGAAGCCTAGTTGAACCAATTTCAAAGGTTACCTTTAACCCCCCCCTCAGGTGTTGCAAGGTACAAGAGCCACACCTTGTGCAGCATTAATGCTGCACAAGTAAAAGGTTGCTCTATTTGTTTTGCTCCTTGCACACGCTGACTAAAACACGTACACTATTTAGCCCATTATACTGTCAAACAGTTGTGGAGGCGTGACTTGTCTTTTTAACGAGACGCAGCACAGGTGTAAAAATTTGCACCTAGGTACTGGGCGCAGATTCCTGAGCGTTGTTATTTGCTGTACAGGAGTCTGCGCTATTGTGATCCCTTGGCCATGCGCTGTGAGCGCTTCCTGTCTTCTGACCTCATTTCATGTCGGCCGTTGCGGTTAGCGATGGACATGAATCCCAGACCCACAGTGTGTTTTCAAAAAATCACACTGCGTGGCTGGGATTCGTGGCCTTGTGCAGTAAATAGGATTGCCGCTTACACATGTCCTTACACCTGCTCCAGACTGGGCGGCCTCAGCTGATCCCTTATCGCCTACCACGGCCAGGAGGCCGCACAGTCTGAAGAAGGCGGAAGGAGATGAGTTAAGACAGGCGAACATATGCACTGCTCGTGCCCATAAACCACACCCTCGCTGACAAAATAAATATGACAACGAGGGGCGTTGTTTCTAGCAGGGCGGATGCACAGGCGCAGCCAGCTAACCATGATGACAAAAGACGGGAAACGCTACCAAGGGGGGTGCTGCGTATCATTACAAAGGAAAGTCACACCTCAGGGACAGTGGAATGGTCTCAATGAGACACATTTTGTACGTGTTGAGTTCCACGTGGGCAAGGAGAAAAAGTCAGCCACCTTGTACAAATGCAGCAGTACTGCTGTACTAGGTGGCTGTTATACATAGAAACACCTGGGGGGGTGGGGCCAGGTTCCCTTTAATTTCAGTTCATGTGCCTGCGTGGCGTTTGCAGGTCACGTTGCCGGCTACACAGCAGGGGAACAGCTGGCGTTGCTGAACCCCACTAACACATTGGCTGGTGTTTTTCTCTGTGCAGCTAGCACTTCCGGGCAAAAACTAGCGGTGTTTGAGCCCAGGGTCAGCAGGAGGAGGAGAGGAGCAGAGTGTAGGCCGAAGCCTGCACTGGTGGCAGCTTTTGTTCTGTTGTGCCAGCGTGGCTTGTGCTGGACACGTTGCCGACTACACAGCAGGGGAACAGCTGGCGGTGCTGAACCCCACTGACACATCACCTAGTCTTTTTTTCTGTGTAGACAACACTTCCAGGTGGCAACTGACAGTGTTGAAACCCAGGGAATCAAAGAGGAGCAGAGTGTAGGCCGAAGCCTGCAGTGGAGCAAGTTGAAAGGGAACCTTTAACCCCCCCCCCCCAGGCATTTGTTGCTGAAAGAGCCATCTTGTACAGCAGTAATACTGCACATGGAAAATGGTGGCTCCGAAAATTATGCTCCTTGCAAACGCTGAAGTACACACTCATATAATGTGTCCCCTCACACCGTCAAACCATCCCGGAAGTGGGACTTTCCTTTGTAATGTGACACAGCACAGCCGTCATTCCAACCCCCTTGGTGCCGGGCACCACCTCCTCAACGTTGTTTGGTTCTGTCACGGAGCCCGCACTGTAATGTTATCCCTTGGCCATGCACAGTTAGCGGTGCCCGTCTTCTGACATCATGTAGGTGTCAGGCTGGCAGTGCCTGTGCGTCCAAGCTGCCCGAGATCCAACCTTGCAGTGTCATCTAATGTAGTCCCACTGCGGGCCAGGGATCCATGGGCATGCGCAGTGCATATCATCGCCTCTCACTCACCTCCTTCCTGCTTCTTCAGACTGTGCGGCGTCACGGCCGTGGCATGCTATTAGGGATCAGCTGACGCCGCCTAGTCTGAAGAAGCGTGAAGAAGGGGAGTGAGAGGCTAGTATATGCACTGCGCATGGCCATGGATACCAGGCCCACTGTGGGATCACATTAGACGACACTGCGAGGTGTGATTTCGGGCAGCGTGGACGCACAGGCGCAGCCAGGACGACAACAAATGATGTCAGAGGACGGGCAGCGCAAACTGTGAATGGCCAAGGGATAACATAACAGCGCAGGGTCCATGACGGAATCAAACAACGCTAAGGAGGCAGCGCACGGTGCCAAGGGGGTAGCAATGACGGCTGTGCTGCGTCACATTACAAAGGAAAGTCCCACCTCCGGGACGGTTGGACGGTGTGAGGGGACACATTACATGAGTGTGTAGTTCAGCGTTTGCAAGGAGCATAATTTCAAGAGCGACCTTTCCCTTGTGCAGTATTAGTGCTGCACATGGTGGCTCTTTCAGTAACAAACGCCTAGGGGGGGGGGGGGACAGGTCCCCTTACATTTTAGTTGTGCCAGCGTGGCGGTCGCATGACACGTTGCCGGATACACAGCTGGGGATCAGCTGACGTTACTGAACCCCAATAACAGAGGAGCGACTGTTGACTGTGCACACAGCACTTCCAGGCACCAACTGGCGGTGTTAGAGCCCAGGGACAGCAGGAGGAGCAGATTGGAGGTATTGCCGCACACACAGCTGGGGATCAGCTGACGTTACTGAACCCCAATAACAGAGGAGCGACTGTTGACTGTGCACACAGCACTTCCAGGCACCAACTGGCGGTGTTAGAGCCCAGGGACAGCAGGAGGAGCAGAGGAACAGAGTGTAGGCCGAAGCCTGATTGGAGCAAGTTGAAAGGAAACCTTTAACCCCCCCCCCCAAGACGTTTGTAGCTGAAAGAGCCATGTTGTGCAGCACTAAGGATGCAAAAGGAAAAGGTTGCTCTTTTAATTATGCTCCTTGCAAACACCGAAGTAAACACTAAAAATGTGTCCCTTTATACCGTTAAACCGTTCCGGAGGTGCGAATTTCCTTCGTAATGGGACACAGCACAGCTGTCATTCCTATCCCCTTGATGCCGTGCGCTGCCTCCTCAGCGTTGTTTTAAGCTGCCACGGAGCCTGCGCTGTTCTGTTAGCCCTTGGCCATGCCCAATTAGCGCTGCCTGTCTTCTGACATAATTTGGTGTCAGGCTGTCAGTGCCTGTGCGTCCACGCTGCTCCAGATCCCACCTCGCAGTCTCATCTAACGTAATCCCACTGCGGGCCTTGGAACCATGGGCATGCACAGTGCATAACCTCTACTCTCACTCCCCTCCTTCCCTCTTCTTCAGACTGTGCGGTGTCACGGCCGTGGCATGCTAGGGATCAGCTGACGGCGCACAGTCTAAAGAAGGCGGAGGGAAATGAGCGAGAGCCCGAGGGGAAGATATGCACTGCGCATGCCCATGGATCCCAGGCCCGCAGTGTGACTCAATCAGAAGACACTGCGAGGCGGGATCTCGGGCACCGCGGCCGCACAGGCGCAGCCAGCCTGACACCAAATTATGTCAGAAGACAGGCAGCACAAATAGGGCATGCCCAAGGGATAACAGAACAGCGCAGGCTCCGTGACAGCTTAAAACAACGCTGAGGAGGCAGCGCATGGCACCAAGGGGGTAGGAATGACGGCTGTGCTGCGTCACATTACGAAGGAAAGTCCCAGCTCCGGGACGGTATAACGGTATCAGTGAACACATTTTATAAGTGTTAAGTTCTGCGTGTGCAAAGAGCTAAAAAAAAAGAGCTACCTTTTCCTTGTGCAGCATTACTGCTGCACAAGATGGCTCTTTCAGTAACAAACGACGGGGGGGGGGGGGGGGGACAGGTTCCCTTACATTTAGGTTGTTGTGCCAGCGTGGCGGTCGCAGGACACATTGCCGGCTACACAGCTGGGGATCAGCTGACGTTACTGAAACCCAATAACACTGGGTCGTATGTTTTTACTGTGCAGCCTGCACTTCTGAGCCGCAACTGGCGGTGTTGGAGCCCAGGAATAGCAGTTCAGGTGGTAGAAAGATGAACACAGCAGGAGACCTGGATGACACCCAATTACTTAATCAGGCAGAGGAGTGGCAAATTCCTGCGAGATCCAGGCCTGGTTCATTTTCAGGAAAGTAAGCCGGTCAACGTTATCGGAGGATAGTCGCATGCGACGGTCTGTTAGTACACCACCTGCGGCACTAAAGACACGTTCCGATAAGACACTAGCCGCAGGGCAAGCCAGCACCTCCAATGCATACTGGCTTAGCTCTGGCCATGTATCCAGCTTAGAGACCCAAAACTTGAACGGGGAAGAGCCGTCTGGGAGTACAGTAAGAGGGCAAGCCATGTAGTCTGTCACCATCTGACGGAACCGTTGCCTCCTGCTGACTGGAGCCGCCGGTGATGGTGTAGACATTTGGGGCGGGCACACAAAAGTGTGCCAGAGTTGTGCCATACTGGGCTTGCCTTGGGCAGAGGCACTGCTTCTGCTCCCTCTTTGGGCAGAGCCTCCCCCACTGCCTCGACGCACTGAGCTGCTTTGTAAAGCACTAGCAGCACTCCTCTCAGTTGGACAGGAGAAGATGATGGAATTCACCAGTGTGTCGTGGTACTCCCGCAATTTACGCTCCCGGGTCAACGCAGGGATGAGGTTTTGGACGTTGTCCCGGTAGCGAGGATCGAGGAGGGTGAACACCCAATAATCAGGCATGTTGAGAATGTGGTCGATGCGGCGGTCGTTTCTCAGGCACTGCAGCATGAAATCCACCATGTGCTGCAGAGTGCCAACCGGCCCAGAAACGCTGTCCCCTGCTTGAGACATGATCTCTGCCCGCTCGTCATCACCCCACCCTCGCTGTACACACTGACCACTGGACAATTGTGTCGCTCCCTCCTCTGGACGGAGCTCTTCCTCCTCCATTGACTCCTCCTCATCCTCCTCACAAATTGGCCCCTGCGTACCCCTTTGTGAGGAACCACGTGGCGCTGACTCTCCAGAAGCTGATGGAAAAGGTGACTCCTCATCCTCCACCTCTTCCACCACATCATCCCTTAACCCTTGCAAAGTTTGCTGAAGCAGGCAGATAAGGGGGACAGTCATGCTGACTAGTGCATCATCTGCACTTGCCATCCGCGTGGAATAATCAAAAGGACGCAAAACCTGGCAGACGTCCTTCATAGTGGCCCACTCTGTGGTTGTGAAGTCTGATCGGCGCTGACTGCGACTTCTTTGCGCCTGATGCAGCTGGTACTCCATAACTGCTTGCTGCTGCTCACACAACCGCTCCAACATATGTAACGTGGAATTCCACCGGGTAGGTAGGTCACATATGATGCGGTGTTCCGGAAGGCGGAATCGGCGCTGCAGAGCAGCAATGCGGGATCTGGCCAAGCTGGAACGCCGCAAGTGAGCACACTCTAGGCGGACCTTGTGCAGCAGGGCATCAAGATCCGGATAGTCCCTCAGAAAACTCTGCACAACCAAATTGAGCACATGTGCCAGACATGGGATGTGAGTGAGGTTGCCAAGGGCCAAAGCTGCCACCAGATTTCGGCCATTGTCACACACTACCATGCCTGGCTGGAGATTCGCTGGCAGTAACCACACATCGCTCTCCTGCTTTATGGCATTCCAGAGCTCCTGCGCTGTGTGGCTTCGATGCCCCAATGAAACTAGTTTCAAGACGGCCTGCTGACGTTTGGCCACGGCTGTGCTCATGTCGGTCATAGGTAAACGTTCACGGCTCCATGTGGGGGTGGACTGTGACGGATCCTGCAGAGAGGAATCAGAGGAACTGGTGTAAGAGGAGGAGTCGATGCGTACAGACTGGATTCCTGCAATCCTTGGAGTGGGCAGGACACGTCCTGCGCCACTCGCACGATCTGTACCTGGCTCAACAACATTAACCCAATGGGCAGTGAGGGAAACATATCGCCCCTGTCCATGCTGACTGGTCCACGCATCGGTGGTGAGGTGGACCTTGCTACTGACGGCGTTCAGTAGCGCATGTTTTATGTTTGCCTCAACATGCCTGTGCAGGGCAGGGACAGCCTGCCTGCTGAAGTAAAAGCGGCTGGGCACCTTGTACTGTGGGACTGCCAATGCCATCAAGTCACGGAAGCTGTCAGTCTCCACCAGCCTGAACGAGAGCATTTCCAGGGACAACAGTTTGGCAATGCCTGCATTCAGAGCCTGTGCTCGGGGGTGGTTGGCCGAGAATGCCCGCCTTTTCTCCCATGCCTGTACTACCGATGGCTGTAGAGTAGACTGGGAGTGTGAGGATGACTGGGAAGGTGGTGCTGTGGGTGGAATTACACAAGGTCTCTGGGAGGAAGCCAAACCAGCTGTGCGTGAGCTGGAGGAAGAGGCAACACGAGCTGAAGAGGTGGTAGCTGCCGCTGTTGGTTGGCCTACATCTTCAGTGTGTTTCTGTAACTCCACCGCGTGCCTGGTCCGCACATGTTTCCACATATTTGTGGTATTGAGGTTGCTGACATTTTTCCCTCTTTTTACTTTATGATGACACAGCTTGCATTTGACAAAACAAATGTCATCTGCAACTGTGTCAAAAAAGGACCAGGCACTGCAAGTCTTGGGAGCGCCCTTTTTGGCTTTGGAAAGAGACAGGCTCCTAACGGGTGCCAAAGTGGAGGCTACAGGCTCCGCAGTCTTCCCCCTCCCTCTCCCTCTTTGGCCCGTAAGAGGAAGCTCTTCCTCTGAGCTGCTCCCACCACCTTCCTGTTCCTCACGCCACGATGGGTCAAGGACCTCATCATCTCCACTACCCTCTGCCACCAACTGCTCCTCCTGGGTAGTCTCAGCAGCACAGTACGCACGAGAAAGCGGCACCTGAGTTTCATCATCAGATGCGTACTGCGCTGTGGTCACCGGAGGCACTGGCCCACCTGCCTCTTCAGAGTCAGAGAGACAAAGCTTTTGGGCATCACTGCACACTGCCTCTTCTTCCATTTCTCCAATGCTGCTTGGCTGGCCCCCTGTTTCCAAGCCAAGAGATTCAGAGAACAGAAGTAGAGACGGCTCCTGTCCTGGGCTCTCTGACTGCCTGGCCAATTTGGCAGGTGGTGAAGAGACAGATGGCTGCTCTCCAGTGCTCTGTGCCTGAGAGGATGTGGCACTAACTGAAGTCGATGCCGAGGCGTTAGCTGCCATCCACCCGACAACGGCTTCAATTTGGTCTTCACGCAGCAGCGGTGCACGGCGCTCTCCGACAAAGCTGCGCATGAAGGACTGTTCCCTGCTGAAACTGAGTGACGACGAGTCACCGGCGCCCGCAGCAGGCACAGAATCACCACGTCCTCTCCCTGCTCCTCTCCCTGCTCCGCGCCCACGCCCACGTGCCTTACTCCCTGCCCTCTTCATCTTGGTTGACAGATAAAGATAAGCAGAAAAGTACTAAGGCCTTAGTGTGCTTATTCCTGTAATGCTCCTCCTAACAGGTGTAAAAAACACTAATGTTGTAAATTGTGGACTAAACTTTATTATTTTTCAAATGTGGCCTACACAAGTGTAAGTTGTGTTTGGTGAACTTAACCTTTTTTTTGGTGCAGATCGGGCTACAGAGCTAGTTTAAATCACACGGAGACCGTGCAGACAGCCGTAAACGGCGCTGCAAGGCCAAGAAACCCTCCTCTAGGTTATCCTATATAGTGTTTTTCCACTATTTAGCTGGATACAAGTGGAAAGACACTAATAGGAATTTTTTTTTTCAAATTTTAAACTGGCTGCACTATTTGAAAAAAAGGAAATTGTTTTTCAAGGTATGAGGCAGTAACGCACCCTGAGCTGAATCCAACCGGCTATGGCTGCACACAGACTACAGGGCGAGCTGCGCTCACACAGAGACCGTGCAGACAGCCGTAAACGGCGCTGCAAGGCCCCCAAAAAAACCTCTAGGTTATCCTATGTAGTGTTTTTCCACAATTGAGCTGGAGACTGGTGGAAAGACACTAATAAGAATTTTTTTTTTTTTCAAATTTTAAACAGGCTGCACTATTTGAAAAAAAGGAAAATTTTTCTCAAGGTATGAGCCAGTAACGAACCCTGAGCTGAATCCAACCGGCTATGGCTGCACACAGACTACAGGGCGAGCTGGGCTCACACGGAGACCGTGCAGACAGCCGTAAACGGCGCTGCAAGGCCAAAAAACCCTCCTCTAGGTTATCCTATATAGTGTTTTTCCACTATTTAGCTGGATACGAGTGGAAAGACACTAATAGGAATTTTTTTTTTCAAATTTTAAACAGGCTGCACTATTTGAAAAAAAGGAAAATTTTTCTCAAGGTATGAGCCAGTAACGAACCCTGAGCTGAATCCAACCGGCTATGGCTGCACACAGACTACAGGGCGAGCTGGGCTCACACGGAGACCGTGCAGACAGCCGTAAACGGCGCTGCAAGGCCCAAAAACCCCCCTCTAGGTTATCCTATGTAGTGTTTTTCCACAATAGAGCTGGAGACTGGTGGAAAAACACTAATAGGAAATTTGAGAAAAAATGTGCAGCAGGCTGCACTAAGAGCAAAAAAGAACAACTGTGTGAGGCAGTGTGAACCCCCCCTGAGCTGAATACAACCGGGTATATGGCTGCACACAGACTACAGAGTGAGCTGCACACACACACACACACAGAGACCTTGCAGAACGCTGTTAAAACAGCGCTGCAAGGCAAGAGCAAGGTGAACAGTGAAGAACACACAGCGTTTTGCTAAATTAGCCTTTGGAAAGGAAAATAAAGCAATTAGCTAGCTCAACTGGCCCTCAGTTAGAACACAGCGTCCTGTCCCTAACTGAAATCACAGCAGAGTGAGCGCAAAATGGCGGCAGCGCTTTTTTATAGTGCAGAGTGACATCATTTCAGCAGCCAATCCCAGCCTTGCCAGTACTTACATGCCCACCATGCTAAACAGGATGTGCCCACACTTTCATTCATTCCTCATTGGCTGCTGCGTTCAATTTGAATTCTGGGAACTTCCGATTCCGGTATCCGATACGCGGGAAGTATCGGAATTCAGTATCGGAATTCCGATACCGCAAATATCGGCCGATACCCGATACTTGCGGTATCGGAATGCTCAACACTACTCCTAAGACAACTGGTAAGGAGACTAAAGATGATATGTGCTAAGCCATATGAGCATTTACTTTTAGGCCTTCTGGGGATAGATTTGTAAGGGAAAGCAAAAGATAAGTGAGTTGAGTCTAGTTGGTGATGTGGAAATCGGCTTTGATTATGTGAGACTATGGGAGAGAACCTAAAAAAGTGATCATCTGAGGAAGGGTTTGCAAATGGTACAAAAAATTGTTTGGCAAGGGATTTCATTGGTTTTAGCTGTGATTGAAACATGCCAAGTGTTCCATGAGGAAATGGAGCCATACCACCTCCAAAGCAGGTGGAATTGTGCATTGTGATGAGATATTTGGCTGCAAAGGACCCATATATTGTTCTTAAACTGGGGTCTTATTTTCTTTGTGTCTGCTCCTGATGCCATTAGTTCACAATGTCACAAAATTCTAATTTCTGAAAGTCTTGATAATGTGCTCGTTTAAGCTGATGCTTTGGAGTTCGGGGGCCATTATTTCCAGATGGGGACAGCGATGGAGGATAGCTAGCTGGATTTGGCTAGGCAAGTGCTATAGATATAAATTATATGTATGCTCTTGGAGGGTGGGAATCCAGGAGCTAAATGTCATGTGTTTCTGGCATGGTGAGTGGTTCTCTGCTTCTATCAGTGGCCTGTTTGGAGGGGACTCTAATTTGTGTAGTGAATGTTGTGAGGCCTGAATGTCACTGGTTGATTTTCTTATATAGTTACATGGGTTAAAAAGAGTAAAGGTCCGTCAAGTTTTACCTTTTCCGACCAGTAATACATTAGCTTGATTATTTATAAAGCACAATGCTATTGGTAGGTCACTCATAAGTCTACTTCTTGGCCATTCGTAGGTTTGCAGAGTAAAGGATTTTTAGTGCCCTGTTAAAGCTTTGGTGACACAATTATCAGGGATACTGTTGGGAGAATTCGTAAATGTATCTTGCTCGGCTTTTGGAGTTCTTAGACGCTCTTGGTATAATTATTTTATATGTTGGTGGTAGTGATGTGAGATGAGTCTATCAATGTAATCTGCTGAAGCATGTAATGAACATGGTGAAACCTCTGGTGCCAGTCATATGTCTGGTGTAGGTCAAAATAGCACCTTGGATTTACTGTTGGCATGCTTGTAGCCTGGAATCTCTGGACAAGTCTATTGAGAAGATGAAATAAGAACTGGGTATCTTCATTTATATCCACGCTGGAGTAGTGGGGCAGCAAAGGTTGATGAACAGAAGACGAAGCTCTAGAGTTAAGGTATGTTCACATGACGTCTTTTAGACACTGGCTTACTAACCAATATTTCTAAGGCAAAGCATTTAAGAAAAACACTGACAGTGCCTTCCGTAAAGTGTCTTCGCTGACGTTTTTCCATGGTTTTTATGGCAGCTTGTTTTTTTTTGGCAATTTAAACTTTAAATCGCGAGTGGTTTCCAAGCAAAAGCGGCTAAAAGAAGTGGCGCAAGATGAAACATGTGCACAGCAA
This sequence comes from Ranitomeya imitator, assembly GCF_032444005.1. Lineage (NCBI taxonomy): Eukaryota > Metazoa > Chordata > Amphibia > Anura > Dendrobatidae > Ranitomeya > Ranitomeya imitator. The sequence continues at coordinate 200,000,578 of NC_091288.1, forward strand.
TGTTGTTTTTGCATTGCTGTACATATCTTCATTTTTTGCAGCGTGTTTTTAGATGGGTTCCAGAAGGAATCCGCCTGTAAAAGTCGTAGTGTGCACTTACCGTTTGACTAAATTGGATTTCTAGTTTGTTTTTTTTTCAGCTCAATTGTAAAATATCAAATTCCAATAGGAAAACATTATACACTTATTATTATTATTATTATTATTATTATTATTATTTATTGTTATAGCGCCATTTATTCCATGGCGCTTTACATGTAAGGAGGGGTATACATAATAAAAACAAGTACAATAATCTTAAACAATACAAGTCATAACTGGTACAAGAGGAGAGAGGACCCTGCCCGCGAGGGCTCACAATCTACAAGGGATGGGTGAGAATACAGTAGGTGAGGATAGAGCTGGTCATGCAGCGGTTTGGTCGATCGGTGGTTACTGCAGGTTGTAGGCTTGTCGGAAGAGGTGGGTCTTCAGGTTCTTTTTGAAGGTTTCGATGGTAGGCGAGAGTCTGATATGTTGTGGTAGAGGGTTCCAGAGTAGGGGTGATGTGCGAGAGAAATCTTGTATACAATTGTGGGAAGAGGAGATAAGAGGGGAGTAGAGAAGGAGGTCTTGAGTACGATTTATGTAACATCTTGCCATTGACTAACCTCCAACAGTTGCTGTGCGCTGCAAAAATTGCAATTTTCGTAACTTCCATAATGCAAATGAATGGAAAGAGTGGCACATGCATGGACATCTCTCATTACATACAAAGTGCAAGCAGGTCTCAAGTTACTTGCTGGGGACCAGAGTCTATCTGACATTTACGGTATATTCTGTGGCTACGCCATAAATCTTTGAGATGGGAATGACCCTTTAATCTCATATTTTGGGTGAAGTAGATATTTTCAATTTTTGTTCTCCTGCTTTCCTAAAGTTTTAAAGTTTTAGGCAGTCTAAAAACAGTTTGTACTTTTCCTACTATCTGTGTAAATTGCTGGCATCTTGCGGGGTCGGTGTAGAGTGCTGCGCACGGTTTGCAGTACCTTCTGCAAGAAAAACCTTGGTAATGGATTCTGAAGGTGGTACAGAAGGGCTGGAGGTGAAGGTGCTTTAGAAATATGAAGACAATGGAAGAATTGCTGGCTCTTTGTGGAATAATATATATAACTTCTGCATCAGCCTTGCTTCTCTTCTGAAAAGTGATTTCACCTTACAGGAAACATTCTTCTGTGCCAACTATTACGGCATTCAATGCTTCACAAATGTACTGGCTATGAAGAATATTGATGGGCTGAAGATAAAGGAATTCTCCTTAGAAATCAGCCCAGCAAGGATTAGACCTCAAAAAGTAGGTTTGTATTACGAACCCATAGGCACCCCATGGTGCCCCCGTTTGGCAATATCTTCCCCCACCTGAGAAGATGCTCTGTACCTCTCGTTAAATGGCACATGATGGCACATGTTACACCCTATGAGATAAGAACCTTGCTGTGGCTGTTTAACTCTTTTAAGACTGGGACACTTTTTATGTTTTTGCTTTTGTTGTTTTATCATTGCCTTCTGTGAGCCATGACTTTTTTGTTGTTGTTGACATAACTATATTAGAGCTTGCTGTTTGCAGGACAAGTCACACTTTCAAGTAGCACCATTTATTTTCTGTCAATAGCAAAATTATTTTTGGACTGGAATTTAAAAAAAAGAGCTATTCCACAATTGTATTCTGAAGTTTTTACAGCATTTACAGTGTGGTAGAAATGACCTAATCATTTTATTCTGTGGATCAGTGTAATCATGGCGATACAAAATTTATATAGTTATTTGTGTTTTTACTAAAAAGTATTCTGAAACTCATAAGTTCTTTATTTTGGATTGGGCAAGATGAGTCTTTTTATTTTACAAAATGAAGTGTCACTTCCATTGGTACAGACATGGAGTTCTTATTCTTAAGTTTTTTATATAGGTTTTTTTTTCATAGGGGGGATGAAATTACCAAAAATGATTAATTCTGAAATTTGTATTTTTATTTCTACGCCATTCACTTCACAATATTTACATGTTTAAGACTGCTATTGGCACAGTGATAACAGTCATGTTTTTTTGACCCTTAAAAATGGCAAAAAGGTGATGGATTGATCTCTGTTTTTCTGGGTATATATATATATATATACATATATATATATATATATATATATATATGTATATATATATATATATATATATATATACACATGAAAGCTGTGATTAAAAATCATAGTTATTCCACAAAATAGGAGGAGCGTCGGTAACCGCTTCGATCCAGGGGGCCAACGGAAGGTGAGTATATAACTATTTTTATTTTAATTCTTTTTTTTAACAGGGATATGGTGCCCACATTGCTATAGACAGCGTGGGCTGCGTGGGCTGTGCAATATACAACATGGACTGTGCAATATACTATGTGGGCTTTGCAATATACTACATGGACTGTGCAATATACAACGTGGGCTGTGCAATATACAACGTAGGCTGCGCAATATACTACGTGGGCTGCGCAATATACAACGTGGGCTGTGCAATATACAACGTAGGCTGCGCAATATACTACGTGGGCTGCGCAATATACTACGTGGGCTGTGCAATATACAACGTGGGCTGTGCAATATACAACGTAGGCTACGCAATATACTACGTGGGCTGCGCAATATACAACGTGGGCTGCGCAATATACTACGTGGGCTGCGCAATATACAACGTTCGCTGTGCAATATACTACGTGGGCTGGGCAATATACTACGTGGGCTGTGCAATATACAACGTGGGCTGTGCAATATACAACGTAGGCTGCGCAATATACTACGTGGGCTGCGCAATATACTACGTGGGCTGTGCAATATACAACGTGGGCTGTGCAATATACAACGTAGGCTACGCAATATACTACGTGGGCTGCGCAATATACAACGTGGGCTGCGCAATATACTACGTGGGCTGCGCAATATACAACGTTCGCTGTGCAATATACTACGTGGGCTGGGCAATATACTACGTGGGCTGTGCAATATACAACGTGGGCTGTGCAATATACAACGTAGGCTGCGCAATATACTACGTGGGCTGCGCAATATACTACGTGGGCTGTGCAATATACAACGTGGGCTGTGCAATATACAACGTAGGCTACGCAATATACTACGTGGGCTGCGCAATATACAACGTGGGCTGCGCAATATACTACGTGGGCTGCGCAATATACAACGTGGGCTGTGCAATATACAACGTAGGCTGCGCAATATACTACGTGGGCTGCGCAATATACTACGTGGGCTGTGCAATATACAACGTGGGCTGTGCAATATACAACGTAGGCTACGCAATATACTACGTGGGCTGCGCAATATACAACGTGGGCTGCGCAATATACTACGTGGGCTGCGCAATATACAACGTTCGCTGTGCAATATACTACGTGGGCTGGGCAATATACTACGTGGGCTGTGCAATATACAACGTGGGCTGCGCAATATACTACGTGGGCTGCGCAATATACAATGTGGACTGCGCAATATACTACGTGGGCTCTGCAATATACAACATGGGCTGCGCAATATACAATGTGGGCTGTGCAACGTACTACCTGGGCAATATACTACGTGGCCTGCGCAATATACTACGTGGGCTGCGCAATATACAACATGGGCTGCGCAATATACTACGTGGGCTGCGCAATGTACACCGTGGGCTGCGCAATGTACTACGCGGGCTGCGCAATATACTACGTGCGCTGCGCAATGTACTACGTGGGCTGGGTAATATACTACGTGGGCTGCGCAATATACAACGTGTACTGCGTGGGCTGTGCTATGTACTGCATGGGCTGCGCTATGTACTGCGTGGGCTGCGCAATGTATTGCGTGGGCTGCGCAATGTACTGCGTGGGCTGCACAATGTCTTAAGGTCTCAGGGTCTTGAGTTTCAAAATCCATTCTAGTTCCTTAGTTTTTAGTAACTTTGTTCTATCCCCTCCCCGTCTAAGCGGTGGGACATGATCAATAATGTGAAATTTAAAATGTTTCTCTTTATGAGTTTATTTATGGTCATCTGAGGAATGTTCTGCCGCACTGAGTGCACTTAGGCAAATCATCAAGATCCACTGCTTGCAGCTCCTGTGTAATCACCGACCAATGACCTCTCAGATGTGATCGATGGGAGACAAGTCTGGAGACGCTGCAGCCACGGGAGCACGTATAGTGCACGCAGGCTGCTCACAGTAGCACAAGCATCATGCAGCCTGATATCATGTTGAAAATGGTTCCTGGGAGACTTTAGAGTGCAAATACTTTGCTGCTAGAAGCCATTATGTCATTACTGAGAGCACAAATTAGTTACAATATGCAGATATAACCTATATGAATACTCTTTCTTATTTTAGACTACGCTCTTAATTACTGTGTATACCAGTGAGATTCTGCTTCCTTATTGCATTAATGAGCATTGAGTGATGTTTTCTGGCAGATCATGTTCTTCGATCCTTACGCCGAATATGTTATTCCAAATGTAAATCCTTCGAGGCAATTGGCACAAAAGTGGATACAACTGTAGTCTTCAAAGTTTATTGAATGCACTTTACCTTGAGGCAGCTATGAAAATGATTGTATCCTCCATCGTCTCCAGCAGCAATATTTCTTACGCTATTATACCAGCGTGCATGATGACTTCTTTATATTAGTAATGCTGAATTTATTTATAGTATGCAGATTGAAATAAAGCAAATAATTCAATACAAGATTTATAGTCAGGCAAAGTCTTTGGGTGCTTTCACATTATGTTCATCCGTGAAGAGTACAGGGCGTCATTGTCGAATCTACCAATCTTGGTGTACTCTGCCAAATGCCAATCGCCCTGCACTGTGTTGGGCTGTAAGCACCACACCCTCTTGTGGACGTTGGGCCCTCATATCACCCTCATAGAGTCTGTTTCTGACAGTTTAAGAAGACACATGGATGTTAGTGGCCTGCTGAAGTCATTTTGCAGGGCTCTGGCACTGTCCTTCTTGCACAAAGAAGGAGGTAGCGGTCCTACTGCTGGGTTGTTGCCCTCCTACAGCCCCCTCCACATCTCCTGGTGTACTGGCCTGTCTCCTGGTATCTGTTCCATGCTCAGGACCCTGTGCTGACAGACACAGCTACCCTTCTTACCAAAGCACATATTAATGTGCCAACCTGGATGAGCTGCATTACCTGAGCAACTTCTGTGGGTTGTAGACACATCCTAGACTGTAATAAACACCATTACAGTCTATTGGACCAGTCGGCATATGCATCCGGACCTTGTTTTGTGGTGAGGGATTTTGGACGTATGCCCTGACAGGGACACAGAAAGCAAGTGAAAGCAATGCAGAAGACATCATATAAGCTGGAGGACCATAGCTTTCCAAAGCAACCACTGCATGAATGCAGTCATTATAGATCATATTGTCACTGTTGCTTAAATGGTTCTCTACAAGAGAATGTAAGAGAGTTTGTAAAATATCTTATCAGTGAAATGTACTTTTTCTCAAATTATGAGTCATTTCTACTCCTCCACCTACCTCCTAAAGTAATCAGTGAGAAACACAGCTAAAATCCATCATGGGCAAAGCAAGAGGCACTGCCAACTCACTAACAGACCACATTACAGCTGATTATTGAAGTCTATAGCAAGAGATGGCGGCACAGACAAATCAACTTTCTATTATGTGTTTAGAAGTGCTGGAATCACAGCTACACTGCTTACTGCTGTTGTAAATGTCCTCCATGTTGCTTCTGAACATGTGCTACTTAGTGACATTGCACCAGGACTCACTCATGTCTATGTGTGCTGTGTATAGGAAACATCTTAATGAAAAAGCCTCTATCCACTAGCTAAGAGACAACTGGAAACTAGAGAGAAATAGACTATTAAGGGGAAAACTGGTGAAATATGCAGGATTCAGTTTGTATAAAGGACATAAACAGTGTTATTCCTCATGTGCAACCACATGAAAGCTTATTTTGAAAAGCCACCTGAAATGACAGGCATATAATGAAATCATGCTCTCTAATATGTTCAGGATTGAATCCTAATCTGCGTGATTCAATTTTGCATAAGTTAGCAAAGTGTCAGGTTACTAAATCAATAGTAATAGTAGTGAATGAGGTCACATTTACAACTGCAAATCTCCAAGACCACCATCTATCGACTGTCAGAATCAAATCCTGGTTGATATCCATAATAACATGACTCGGTGAAGTAAACAGAGAAACATGGCAGTAGCTTGGTGAGGCCTACAATGAAGCATGGCAGTGGCTTAGCGATGTTGACAGCAAAACATAGTAGTGGCTCGGCTAGGTTTTTGGTAAATCATATGGTGTTGGCTCGCCTATGTCTTTGGTGACTTATACTGGTGTCTCAGTGATGTCTACAGTAAAGCATGGTGTTGGCCCGATGCTGCCTACAGTTAAGCATGACATTTGCTCAGTGATGCATACAGTGAAGTATGGTGGAGGTTTGGTGATGTCTAAAGTGAAGCATAGTGGTGGCTTTTGTGCTGTCTACAGTGAATCATGACGATGGTTAGACAATGTCCACAGTGAAACATGGTGGTGGCCTGATGCTGCCTAAAGTTAAGTATGGCGGTGGTATAACATGGCCAAGGGCTGTGGCCACAGGTTAGGAATTTGTCTCCTAACATAGTAACATAGTTAGTAAGGCCGAAAAAAGACATTTGTCCATCCAGTTCAGCCTATATTCCATCATAATAAATACCCAGATCTACGTCCTTCTACAGAACCTAATAATTGTATGATACAATATTGTTCTGCTCCAGGAAGACATCCAGGCCTCTCTTGAACCCCTCGACTGAGTTCGCCATCACCACCTCCTCAGGCAAGCAATTCCAGATTCTCACTGCCCTAACAGTAAAGAATCCTCTTCTATGTTGGTGGAAAAACCTTCTCTCCTCCAGACGCAAAGAATGCCCCCTTGTGCCCGTCACCTTCCTTGGTATAAACAGATCCTCAGCGAGATATTTGTATTGTCCCCTTATATACTTATACATGGTTATTAGATCGCCCCTCAGTCGTCTTTTTTCTAGACTAAATAATCCTAATTTCGCTAATCTATCTGGGTATTGTAGTTCTCCCATCCCCTTTATTAATTTTGTTGCCCTCCTTTGTACTCTCTCTAGTTCCATTATATCCTTCCTGAGCACCGGTGCCCAAAACTGGACACAGTACTCCATGTGCGGTCTAACTAGGGATTTGTACAGAGGCAGTATAATGCTCTCATCATGTGTATCCAGACCTCTTTTAATGTACCCCATGATCCTGTTTGCCTTGGCAGCTGCTGCCTGGCACTGGCTGCTCCAGGTAAGTTTATCATTAACTAGGATCCCCAAGTCCTTCTCCCTGTCAGATTTACCCAGTGGTTTCCCGTTCAGTGTGTAATGGTGATATTGATTCCCTCTTCCCATGTGTATAACCTTACATTTATCATTGTTAAACCTCATCTGCCACCTTTCAGCCCAAGTTTCCAACTTATCCAGATCCATCTGTAGCAGAATACTATCTTCTCTTGTATTAACTGCTTTACATAGTTTTGTATCATCTGCAAATATCGATATTTTACTGTGTAAACCTTCTACCAGATCATTAATGAATATGTTGAAGAGAACAGGTCCCAATACTGACCCCTGCGGTACCCCACTGGTCACAGCGACCCAGTTAGAGACTATACCATTTATAACCACCCTCTGCTTTCTATCACTAAGCCAGTTACTAACCCATTTACACACATTTTCCCCCAGACCAAGCATTCTCATTTTGTGTACCAACCTCTTGTGCGGCACGGTATCAAACGCTTTGGAAAAATCGAGATGTGATGCCCCGACGTATTACATGAAAGAGTGGATACAGGCTAAGTGTTGGTGCTGTGAGGGCCTTGCATGCATGCCGGCCACCTGTGGCTGATGGTGTTGGCCGTCCAGGACTATCAGTGTTGTGAATTCAGCTTTTGGGCTCCCTCCGGTGGTTGTAGAGGGTAATGCAGTTGTGCCTGGACTGCAGGATTGGACAGGTGTATCTACTAATTGCAAAACTGACTGGGGTATATAGCTTTGCAGGACTCTTTAGTCCCTGCCAGTTGTCCATTGTTTTTGGAGGATTCACTTCCCTGCTGGTCTCTCCTGTTTGCTGTGCTTTTCTACAAAGATAAGTCCTGGCTTTGTTTTTGCTGTCTACCTGCTGTGGACCTTATAGTTCTGTGCATATTCATTTATTGTTTTGTCCAGCTTTGTCTGTGAAGGATTTTTTGCAGCCAAACTGTGTCTCTGGAGATGCAGATATACCCTCCATGTCTTTAGTCAGATGTGGTGATTTGTATTTTCTGTGGTGGATATTTTCTAGTGTTTTAATACTGACCGCATAGTACTCTGTTCTATTCTTTCTTTTTAGCTAGTATGGCCTCCTATGCTAAATTCTGATTTCATGTCTGCGTATGTTATTTCCCTCTCCTCTCACAGTCAATATTTGTGGGGGGCTATCTATCCTTTGGGGATTTTCTCTGAGGCAAGATAGGTTTCCTGTTTCTGTCTTTAGGGGAAGTTAGATCTTAGGCTGTGTTGAGGGCTCTAGGGAGTATTAGGTACCCCCCACGGCTACTTCTAGTTGCGCTGCTAGGTTCAGGGTTTGCGGTCAGTACAGGGACCACCTTCTCCAGAGTCCATCTCATGCTGCTCCTAGGCTACCAGATCATAACATATCAGATTTATAGTTGCATAAAGGAGACTCCCATTCTAAAACACCTTCTTCACTGAATGGTAACTTGGTAAGGGTTATGTTCAAGGAGTGGTGGGTATAAAATCTTATGGAAGTTTCCTTCACAGTGAAAAGCATTTTCATAGACATCATTTACTTTCACTGTAGTTTTACGTCTTGATTAACAGGTTTCTCTATCTACTTAGCGGTTCCGCATCCTATTTCTTGCACTACTTGCACCCTGGATCTACTGCTAGAAACCACCCACTAGTCCTATGAAGGCAGTCCTGTTTAGGTCCGTTACCTTCGGTGTTTAGCAAGCTCAGGGTTTCTTGTGACACATTGTCCTATCTAAAGACCCTTTTAAGATGGAAGGCCACTTTGTGTTTTCTGACAGTTCCAGGTCAAGCTACTTCCTTGACCCTTTAGTCTCCTCTTTTGTAGTTCAACCAATGGCAGCAGTGCCCAAATACAATTCCTACTGCTACTTTAGCTTGTCCCTATCAATCTACGGGAAGCAGTCACTTGTTCTAAAACTAGGACCCCCATATGGGCTAGTCCAAAGCATTAACACTTACCCTACCCCAACATCACTATCTAACTTCAATCAATACCTTATCCTACCTATCTTATGTCCTAAATCTTAACCTATGTCTTATCCTATACTATTCTATGCTGTACACTGCTAACATTACGTATCTTACAGTATACATTACTGCACATTACATCATATGACACGATATGTACAAAAGGATGCATAACACTATTCACATTACAATACACATCACATTGCTATTGGTGTATAAAGGGGTAGGAATGTGTCAGTCTGGTGTTTTCTACAATGAAGACTGGTGGTGGATCAGTGACAGTGATGCTTACAGTGAAATATGATGGTGACTTGGTGATGTCTGCAGTAAATCATTAATTCTATAGTGAACCATGGAGCTGTCTCGGTGATACACTGGGGCTTATTTGCTTCCTCTGTCACTGAAAACCTGCAATGTATGGAAGGAAAGATAGATTCAATCAAGTATCAGGAAGTCCAAAATTGTTTAACTTGAACCCCATAGAAAAACTTTGGTGGGATTTGAAGAAGACAATTGTAGCACATAAACCTAAAAATCTTGGAAGCCATTGTGTGGGAGAAATGAACTAAGATTCCTCAGGAATGCTTCCACAAGTAAATGTTTGGCCATGAATCATGGAGAAGCCATGAAGAAGATTTCCCAAGAATAGAGAAACAGCATCATCCAGCTCATAGAAAGAAATCTCTCGGCAAAGAAAATTGCCAAACTTATCATGTGAGCACCATGACAGTTGGAAGAAAACAAAATGAAGTCCGTCCATCTATTCACAAGTCAAAACATGGACGTCCACACAAAATATCAGAGTCAACAAGTCTTCATAAGGTCTATCAGTTCTGGCACGGCAAACACGGCAGTGGAGATGGCTCGTATGCTTCATAATATTGAGATCACAGATGTTGAAGCAAGCAACCTGTGATGCATGTTATACAGGTATGAAATGGTGGTTCGAAAAAACGTGCAGAAGCCTCGACTTCAATATCGTCATAAAGAGTGTTGGCTTGAGTTTTTAAAAAAGTACGAAAAGTGGACAGTAGAAGTTTGAGAGGAAAGTCAACAGACTAGGTTCCAATAGGTGCAATTGGGTCTGGAAGAAACAAAGGAAAAAGGGGCTAACGGATTGAGAAATTGAAGGAACTGTCAAGTTCGGTGGAGGAAGCCTGATGATATGTAGTTGATTCAGAGCATTGGATATTTCAGCAGGATCAATGGTGGTCTCAATACCGAGCTATATGTGAGTATCCTACAAGATGAGTTACTTCGCACTCTCGAGTATGATGGGTATGAAAGGATGACATAGTGTTCCAGCACGACATCTTCCCTAAGCATACATCGAGATATGTGAAGAAGTGGTTCAATGATAATGAGGTAGAGGTGCTGGATTGGCCCCCACAGTCCCCACTCCTCAACCTGATCGATTGTATACTTTGACCCTAAGGCTAGGTTCACATTGCATTAGGGCAGTCCGTTTAGCGCATAGCGCTAAGGACTGTGCTAACGCAATGTCCCAAAAGGGATCACGTTTGCCGATCCCGCTAGCGCAGATGCCCAATCTGTGCTAGCGAGGAACGGACCACAAACGCTGCAAACAGCGTTCGAGATCCATCACTCAAATGACGGCACATCGCTAGCGCACTCCCAATGTGGGTGTGCGCTAGCGATGCGTTCGCCATTACAAGCAATGGCGGCGTTAACGGACTACGTTACACCGCGTTATGCCGCGGTGTAACGTAGTCCATTAAATGGGTTCACACAACGCAGTTTGAACCTAGCCTTAACTCAAGATGTTGAAACTGGTGGTGCTTTAGGTGCCGTCCATTTAATTTTACTCCTACACGGACATAGCAGTAACACTTCCGCAAATTAAACAAGTTCCCATTTGCAATACCTACAGTATACATTGTCATCAATGAATAGACTTGACTTATTGTTTTTCACGGCAGCAGATAAAAATGCAGGAAATATATATACCATGAAGCCATCCTCATTTTCTCACCACAGATGGCACAGAATAGATTTGCTGTGTGAATGCATGATAAGCTGTGAAAGACTGGGGAATGTTCTGCCATAGACATAAATCACCAGCGCATACATTGAGAGGCCTAATATATCGCATTGTGACGAGATGTTGTGATACGCTCCTCTCCAGCGGTACGTACAAACCTCATCTGCAGCTTGTGATCTGTTCCCAAATTGGAACCTACTGCTATTAATTGTATGCATAGGGTGACTGAAGTTTGCTGGCAATACTACTCGTAAATCTCTGTTCACAATAAGTGAATTAATTATGCCGACACATTTGGCTCTTACTGTTACGAAGCCAAGTGTGTTATTGCCCGGGAGGAATCTTTATTAGCATATCTACAAACTGCTTATCAACATTGCAAATGTTTCCTTCTTAGAATATTATTTTCAAAAACATTTTTTTTTTCTTCAGGACTCAGATCATGTCAATACACGAGGAAACCGGCAAGACGTTGACTTAATTGGAACCTTTGTCTCCATAATATTAGGAATTGCATGTATAAACAGTGTGATTTTACTTCAACAGGTAGTCTGGTATTTAAAAAAAAAAAAAATAAAATAGTTTATAGAATGGAAGTTGAAAAATTTAAAAAATATTCTTCGAATCCTCAGACAATGCTCTGGTGGTCCCCACCAATCTTTATTTACTCCCTTGGAGTGATGGTCATATGTATCATTAACAAGACAATGGCAGCCAATCAGTGGCCTCATTGGTGATACTAGTATATATGGCAGGAGACTTCTGAGGCCAGTGATTGGCTGAAGCAGGCATGTGAGTGCTGTATGTGACAACATCACTGCAAGGGGGTAAACAGAGACTTGTGAGGATAATTGGAGCATCAAGGCTGGAGCGTCAGTACAGTGATGGGTTAGTTATTACATTTCCTACTTTTAGCTACTTTTTTCTCTCTAATGCCATATGGTTGCTTTCGGTGACGTTGACAATTTTTTAGTGTTTGCTTTAGCATGGTGCCATAAATTCTTGAAGAGGTTGTCCACTACTCAGACAACTCCTTTTCAATCTGTATATTTGCAACCAGTAAAATAAAGACACTTATACTCAACTCTAGTTCCAGCACCATTCCAGCGGTGTCGGTACTGTCTCTCCCGGGGCTCTCATGACCTTGTTATGTCATGTGATCCCTGAGGCTAATCAGCAGCCACTTCACTCTCCTTGCCTTCGAACATGTCACTTTCTGTGGATGTATGTGATTTGTCCTAATGGGGGCCACTAATTGCCCACAGGGACAAAGTGACATAATGATGTCATGCAAGTCCTGGGAGAGTCAGTGCTGACACTGCTGAAATAATGCTAGCACTGGAGGTGAGTTTAATAGTTTACTGTGCTCAAACATATGGATTAAGGAAGGGTTGTAATTGGTAGACAGCCACTTTAAAGGTCAGGGCCAAATTAAGATTGGTAGAAGGCCTCAATCGCGTTTTTGTAACTCAGATCCCACTAGACCCATTTTCAAAACCACATATAGGAAAAGTAGCTACAGATACAAAATGCCCTCTAAGCAAGAGTCTAGAAGAATTATGGATCCAAGTCTCTTACACTCCACACCCAAATCTACCCATCACAAAGAAACTTAAGCCTTGGTGATTTAATATTCCCAATACATGTCCATAACAGGTTGAGTATGTCACATTTGCCAACTCTTCGAAACGTCTGGAAGGCTCCCTGACATAAAGGCAAGACCTCCCAAACTCTTGGGTGTTGCAGAAGGCAGAAACCACCTGGAAAGCTGCACTCTCTGAATGCTTTTTTGTGTGTGACACCGGGATGCAGTGCTATCAGTGAAAAGTGGCGTGGTCTGCAGAAAAATGTATTAAAAAAGTAATGCCGACGATTCTCTCGAAGGAACGTTGCTATATACTGATGTACATACATATATTTATGGATCTGTGTGATCAGTTTTGCAGTTCCTTGCTAGAAACAAGTGCAAAATTATCAAGCTTTCTTGGATTCCAGCATTTTGTTTCTCATACAGTCTTGTTTTTCTCTGACCATAGGCTAACCCCATTTAATAAATAATGAGGAACTTGTATATATACATAAGGTGAGATACATCTTCCTGTACGCTATAAGTCAGATACAATCATGTTTTACCACTCAGATAGACAGAAGTATCTTGTTAAATAAAAGGGAGATTTGAAAATTTCAATGCCGTCTCGAGCCAATTATTCTAAGAGTCAGTAGAACGAGTAGAAACTGATGGGAGCGCACTTTATTGGACAATCTCGTTAGAAATGTACAATGCCTTCATGTCAAATTTATGCTGGCGAAAAAAAAAAAGTAAGATCCAAAGTAGCACATTCCATAACTTGAATTATTAATATTTTGTTGCTGGAAATGGTCCAGTTGGGCATTAGTTAAGTATTTCTTAGTCGGATCTGCTGCAAATAAAAAATAGCTAAATAAAATGGATGGAAGACTTATTTTTTCTTCTAGAGGTTTCGAAGCTTATTTTAATTCCTAATGAGATAATTAATATTCTTCTTCTTAGAGAATCATTGAACCTAAGCATCAAGAGCTAGACATATAGACAAATATGGCCTGTCACCGGCTCGGTAAGTGACAAATTTCGGAGACAAGCTGACACGATCAGACTCGCAGATGTCAGAGCATTCTGTGACTGAATGATTCCACAAAGGTCATGCTGGTAATCACGGAGCACGTGTACAAAGTCATGGCTTGGTAACGCCAAATGAAAACAGACAGGGGATGGCAGGTCATCAGATGTGGGGACACTGCTAATGGAATCACTTAGACGATGAAGTTCTTCATGACTTGGGTGAAGGTTTCACATCTAGTGTAGGATTGATCGATTCTTATCTGGTAAGCAGATTGCATTTAGTTTAAAAGGGATTTCTTTTCAGGGCTCAAGAAGACACATTTTTGCTGTCACTATATGTAAGTACAGATTGCAGAATCCTGACAATGTCATAATCCACACCTTCAGGATTCTCTCTTGTTTCCACCTTGACTGGGTAGTACTGGGACCACATTTATGTAATTTGCCTACATTTAGTAATGTGCCAACCACCTGCTCATTTGCTTCTCTCAAAAGAACACAAAAAATGACTGTCCACTCAAGCTTTAAATAGGGGAGAATCCTCACAGCATGCTCATGTATGGTTCCAAAGGGCGAAAGTCACGGGCAAGCTCCTGCTCCATGTCACCCTGGCACTTTGCAGGACAATCCCAGTGTCCCCCTCCCAGTGTGCTGTCTCGTGCAGGCCGCAGGACTCTGTTGTCTTCAGTTCTCCATATTCAGGAACAGCTGCACACAAATCTGGGGACACCCAGTTTGTACTGCCCAGAATAATATGTATTACTTTTGCTGTTAACTCACTGCACCTTGAATTTGACCTTGTCACTGTCACTAAGGAACTCCAACTAGTTCTCTTTCCACTATCAGGCAGTGGTTCCTTTCCCTGATACTAGCCCCTCCCACTGTGGACTAGTACCAAACATTCACTGTATCTGTCCCTGCAGTCTGTTGCTAGGCAGATCTATCTTACGAACAATATGCATCTTATGCCAATATGCATTAAGCATAGTACACTTACAATGCAACTAGTTCTTTCTCCACTATCAGGCAGTGGTCTCCATTCTCTAATACTAGCCCCTCCTATGGTGGGCTAGTACCAAACATTCGCTGTGTCTGTCCCTGCAGTCTGTTGCTGGGCAGATCTTCCTTACAAACACTTTGCATCTTATACCAGTATGCACTAAGCATAGTACACTTACAATGCTTATCACACTCTATCTTATGTCCTAAATCTTAATCTCTATATTACCCTATGCAGTCCTATGTTGTATACTGCCAGCACTATGCATTACCTTTACACTATGCATATTACTATACATCACAGTCTATTTCACAATACACACTTCCAACCGCAGGACATAGTTTACACTTCATGTGACGTAATACATTAATAAAAACACATCACACTATTCACGACATGATTGTTCTCTTCAGGGGCAGGAACGTGACAGTACAGTCCACACCTTTACTCACGTTGTCAGGATTTGGCAATCATCAGTCACATAGATTGACTGCATAAATTGTGTTGAGCCAGGAAAAAAACTCTTTAAGGACTCACAATAGAAATTCATTACACATTAGCAATACATGCTAGCAAAGCCCTCAACAGGCAAAATCACAACCACTCTGTGGCCATATATAGACACTTATAGAATAACCATATCCTCATAGAGCATCACATAATCATGTTTTCTTTTAAAGTTGATAACTCCACGTTATTCATCTTGTTGTATAATAGCTCTACCTAAAAGGGAAGGAGAATAGAGACATATAGCAATCCCTTTTGTTCTGCCCCACCAAAAACTAAAGTAAGGATGTGCTATATTTTGCGTTGTTCTGACCCATGGGAACACCAAACGCTCTTGTAATGGGCTGGCAAAATATTGGGTCCCAGTCATGCTTGTCCTCTTTGTTCAATTGTTATTAAAGGAAGCTTGATCTCTACATTAGATTATTGATTATAATAATAGTAATCTTTATTTTTTATATAGCGCTAACATATTCCGCAGCGCTTTACAGTTTTGCACACATTATCATTGCTGTCCCCGATGGGGCTCACAATCTAAATTCCCTATCAGTATGTCTTTGGAATGAATGTGGGAGGAAACTGGAATATCTGGAGGAAACCCATGCAAAAACAGTGAGAACATACAAACTCCTTGTCAAACCAATATATTACGGGTTCCCACCGTGCTGCCAACACTATGTCACGGATCCCAGTGTATATGTCAGGGATCCCGGGGAGGGTATCTTTATCGTCCCCACTACTCACACCAATTTGTCATGAACAGGGGTTGTTTGGTTGCCCCTGGTTCCTTCTGCAGGGGGTTTATCTATATCCCACTTCCCAGTTCCGGTTTGGAATTTGCAGCTCTCTGGCACCCCCTTTACCCTCAGGTCAGGTTAGGTACTGCACATAGGGTAATTAGTCTCCAGAAAGGCTGCCTGCTATGTACTGGCTATTGGGCTCTGCAACGAGGGCAATATAATTAGTCCCATACAGGCGGGAACAATAATTATCAACACCGCCGTCGCTACAAAGATTCCCAATCACACCGAACAAGGTATGGTGCCACCAGCTCCGATTAACGGGTCCGGAGCCAACCCAAATCAGTAGCGCAATTTACTTCATTGATTAAATGGCTTTAAATATTTTGAAAGATTGAAAATAAGCAAGTTTGCAGTTGACTTGCTTTTTTATCTTCTCAGGATCTCCTGTAATGAGAGGTTTTGTCTTACAGAGTGTGCAGCTTGTTTCCATGGAGCTCAGTCACCAGACATTTGGCCTAGTGTGCACAAAAGTTATATTCTCAGAGAGGTATTGTTAACTCCTAAAATCCCAGCCCATCAATTTCTGTACAGCAATCAGCTGCTCACCTCCCCTCCCTCTCAGCTCCTAACCTGTAATCACAAAGACACAATAGCCATCTATTATGTAAAAACAACAAAATCAATAATTTCTAACCCATTTCCACACCAGCGTTGCCTCTCCACCACATCCCCAGTCTTTGTTTGGGCCTAGAAAGAAAAAAAAATATTTCCAGAATCAATGAAGCAGGACCAATTGGAGGAACTATTCAGTTACAATTAAAACAATCCAGTGTAAAGTGCTTTTTCAAGGGGTTGTTTCATTTTGAAAATATTGAGTAATAAAACGAGAAGGGTCTTTCATTCAGGACCCTTATCTCTTTTCCACAGTTGGCAGCAATTAAAAATAGTTCCTTTTACCCAGGAGGAACTGAGCATAACCTATTTTGTAATGCTTGGTTTGCCCTGAGGGGGCACTGCAGAGAAACTGAACACTTAATGTTCTACAGTATCTAATCAATGGAAGTCTCAGTAGGGGAACACTTTGCTTTCGGCTCATTGTCAAGGAACAGTTATAACCATCAGGAACTGTCCAAACTGGAGAAACCCTGAAATGTATGTACTGTCAGAATAGAACCATAACACTGTATAACCTTAGGCTATTTTCACATGTTGCGTTTTTGCTGCATTTTTTTACCCCTCACCTACAAAATGCAGTTTTCAGTATTTTTGCTTTTATATTATGCATTTTTGCAGCGTTTTACAGGGGTGGTTTAAGGTAGTTTCATTTTTCAAAAGTGGCGGAAAAATACCGTTGCGTTATTTTTCATCATTTTTGCATTTTCTCATTGCTTTCCACTGATGAAAAACACTGCAAAAATAATTAATATACTGCAGATTTAACAAAATGCTGCCGTTTTCCATTTCAATCAAGGAAAAAAAAAAAAAAACAAGCGTGTGCGTGAGATTTCTGAAATTTCATAACATTAGATGGTCCTGTATAAAGCAGCTTTAAATTTGCTTAAACAAAGCTTGAAAAACGCAATGTGTGTACATAGCCGTACAGGGTATTTGGAGCTTTAATCAATTTACAGCTATGCTGATTGCAGGGGCTTGATCCGTGAGCTGCATCCGAGTCACTGATGTATTATAGCGTTTCTTTCCATATGTATCAGCGAGACTCACAGCATCACATCAGCGTAAGCTTCAATGCCCTTTATATTAATTTGCCTTATATACAGAATGAAAACAGTTGTTTCGCCGAGACGCGGGAGCTCAATCATATTATCCTATTTTGGTTTTATGTTTTTCCATCTGTTGCTGTCACTTTTGAACAAATACAACTTGACATCAATTTCCTACAACTTTACTTCGAAGCGATAATTAGCAGATTTGGATGTAAATAACTTAATGCAACCTGTAGAGACTTTTGCTGCTGTTTTGCTGGGTTTGCATGATACATTTAGTTTCTAGCAATTTAACTCCTCAGCATCACGGACAGTTTGGGATTCTTATGACAAACCGTTGCTTTTCTTTTCACATTTTTTTATCGCATTCCAAGAGCTAAAGCTTTTTTTTAATTTGGGAAATTTCTTTTTAATATATTTGCAAGTGGCTAAATATAGCTTGCTTCAAACTTTGAACTCTTTCTAAAAAAAAAAAAACAGCAATTCTGCCAAAGTTCTTTAGACTTTTACACTTTATTCTATTTGCAGAAATAAAAACTTAACTTTTAATTAGTAGACTAGTACGATGATGGTGATGGCAAATTTCCATGATTTTATTTTATTATTTTTTTCATACTAAATACTGTACACTCAATAATTTTTTTATGCGGCACTATAATCTGAAAGCCATAAGTAGGGATGAGCAGACCAGTGGAAGTTCGGGTTTTGGTACCCGACCCGAACTCTATTTAAAAATATCTGTTGCTATTTTTTTTTTTGCATAGAATCCTAGAATGTTAGAGTTGGAAGGTACCTCCAGGGTCATCGCGTCCAACCATCTGCTCAATGCAGGATTCACTAAACCATCTCAGACAGATGTCTGTCCAGCCTCTGGTTCAAGACTTCCATTGGAGGAGAACTCACCACTAGTGATGAGCGAATGTACTCGTTACTTGAGATTTTCCGGGCACGCTTGGGTGTCCGACGAGTAATTTTTAGTGCTCGGAGATTTAGTTTTCATCGCCGCAGCTGAATGATTTACATCTGTTAGCCAGCATAAGTACATGTGGGGGTTGCCTGGTTGCTAGGGAATCCCCACATGTAATCAAGCAGGCTAGTAGCTGTAAATCATCCAGCTGCGATGAAAAAAACTAAATCTCCGAGCACTAAAAAATACTCGGAGGACACACAAGCGTGCTCGGGAAATCTCGAGTAACGAGTGTATTCGCTCATCGCTACTCACCACCTTTCGTGGCTGCCTGCTCCCTTCATTGATCACCAAATGATAAGCTATACCTTTTATTGGTACCATTTTGTGGTACACATATCTCGATCACTTTTTATTATGTTTGTTTGGAGGCAAAATAAACCTAAAAACAACAATCCTTCAGTCTTAACTCCTTTCCGACATCTGGCGTAAATTATATTAGTTATATATTTTTTTTTTTTTTACCAGCAAGAAGCCACTACGTTTTAGGCAGGATGGCACTATGTAGGAGAGAAATGTAGGCTGACCCTTACTCTTCTTTTCTCTGTTTATTTTTTAACTTTTTGAGAAAGTGGACCTATACACACACTATGATATCTACTAGAAGACCCTTATTTTAGGGCAATTGGACACTATGCGAAAGATAAACATGGGCTGACCCTGAATCGATGGGTTCTATTTGAGGACTTTCTGGAAAATGTGAGGAGTAAATAAAAAACCTGTAGCTGGCCAACTTTACAAATAACAAACTTCTCCGTAAGCCGATGGCATCTTCCTCTTCGAAAGCTATTCAATTCTATTGGATATAGTACAAGATCTCGAAAGATCAGACATCAACCGCAAGCCCTATAAACAATGGTGACGCGCATTATGCATTCCAACTCACCCTCGAAATGTTAATTTATTTTTTTTTCAGTTTCTTTGCTTGTAACATTCAATTAACTTGCCGCATCATAAATTACTGGAAAAAAAATGGAAAATTAATGTTTTGTTCCTAATGGGATACAGAAAGAGCAAGTCATTTCGGAGTGATAAGGCACAAAGGGACATTGAGAGAATGACAATATTTGGCTCAACCGAGCAATATTATCTGATGTTTTTCATTGAAGAATTTTCTGCTAAATTAAGCAGCGGCTGAGTGTCAGCCTGTGGAAATGTTTCACTTCGACATTACAAGGAGTGTATGAGAATATGAGTGACAGGAACGACATTGACAGCTCACGGTTAAACAACATTAGCCGAAAAGTTTCGAAAATACGTAGTTTATTTCAGTTATAAATAAAATTGAGGACATTGCCTAACATCCCACACATATTTTAATTAGCGATGAGTAGACCCATGGAAATTCAGGTTCTGGTGCCCAACCCAAACTTTAGGTGAAAGCTCGGATAGGGTACAAGAACTGTGCCCAAAGAAAAACCTCAACCTGAATCCCATTGGAAAGAATTGGCACCAGAACTTTGAATCTAGAACACTTTTCCCTCTTCCTCATCCCTGGACTAGCTTAGAACTCTGAACATGGACGTGTGGGAGAAGTCTGTGTTTGGAGTTTAGCACCAGACATTAAGTGTGTGGTACGAAAGCCGAATTTTTAAGTTCAGGTTTGCTCATCTCTAATTATAATTATTCCACCTCTCATACATTATTTATCTTGTGTCTTTCAATTCTCCCCAGTTTTTCCCTCTGCACTCTCTAATTTTCAGTTGTCTCTGAGGTAGTGGGAGAAAGCAAGCTGCTATGATGTCTACCATACACAGCACACACAGACACAAAAGATTCCCTCTCTTCTATCTTTAAGTAGAACATGTTTAGAAGCAGCAGCAGCATGGAGAACATTATTCAGCAATACCAGAGGACATTATTCAGCAGTACCAGACAGTGTTGCTGTGAATCATTCTCTGATATGAGATTAAAAACCACATACATGAGGGATTCCTTCTACTCTCTCTCTCTCTATGTAGCACATATTTAAAAGCAGCAGAAGTATGGAAGATATTATACAGCAGTACCAAACAGTGTTGCTGTGAATCCTGCTCCAGTATATCAGAAGCCACAGACATGAAGGATTCCTTTTCTTCTGTCTCTATGTAGCACATATTTAAAATTATCAGCAGCATGGACATTATACAACAGAACAAAACAGTGTTGCTGTGAATCCTGCTATGGTATTAGATCAAAAACGTACCAGAAAGCAGTAGTGCTGGTCTATGTGTTACTGTGTTTCTCTCTTCTCCTATCTTTTTCTTTAGACTTCAATAGACAGTGGTAATCTGATTCCTCAGTGTATTTGATTTTGATCAAGATGGATTTGAGATATATTTCAGATTAAATAATGAGATTAGGAAACTGAGGGAGTGTAAAAAGTGGTTCATAAGTGGGTAAAGAAGCAAAATGCATCTGACAAAGTTTCCAATATTCTCTTGTTCTATTGGTTTACGCAGTTTGTTGAAATTCCAGAGCTATGAACCAAGTGACTTTATTCAGGACTTTAGCTTGAATCACCATTGTACTGGTCATCTGGTACAATCATACTGTGCTGAAATAATGCTGCCCAATCAATAAACAAGTGGCTGTAGCTGCATATTAGAGCTCTCTTTCCATAGTTTTGGCCACTAGAGGAAGAATCGGGGTGCAAACTTCAGGTTTCTTGACCAAGAGGCAAGAGGTGGCTCCTGGGTGGTGAATTCTGTGACATTGCATTGAAACAGTCAAATACCTGAAAAGCAACTGATATATCGCCTAGGCAGTTTAAGGAGCGGTTTCTCCATTTTTTATTCCATTTGTCTGATTGCGAATGGTAACATAATTGTGCCACAGCCCAACTTGAGAATCCTTGGTCCCAATGCTAAATTAGTAACCGGAGTGACAAAGAGGCTTTGGGGTCATTCCAGGCACTTGGATCCTAGCATGGCTAGCAAACATAACCTCAGTTAGGTGACTCCAAGATCATTTTCCTTCAATTTCTCCAATAAAGTCATTTTAACATACCCTTTTTAAAAGGTCAGTTCCCTTTTTATACCCAACCTTGACTTTTCAAGATACAGTGTAATCATGTTTAAGCTAAGCACATTCATTGCATAACTTATCTACCCCATAAATAAAATATTCAGTGCCAGTAAAATGAGTTTGAGAGTTGCATTCTGGTGGCTAGTATGTAGTAAAATGATACGATGGAGGACTCGTGGATTTGCTGTTGAGCTCAGTTCACGGGTAAAGTTCTCAGCTCATGGTCTTTCTGCCAATGTCATCCGGTTATCTACTGTACCTATACTTTTAATCGATCTACAGATTCCTTTCTCATTAATGGTTTTCTTTAGTTTGAATTTACATGTCTCATTTGTGGAGCAGTATTGTGCCGAACAGCCAAGATCCATACTGCGAAAGCAAATTTGTTTTAACACAATTTGTCGAGGTTTCATATGAAGTCCAGTTAAAGCACAAACAAATCATGTGCTTCACCTTTATGTGCCACGGAATTGTAATTACATTGCAATGACATGTGAAAATCCAATCTAAAATGGGATTTCCGGTCTCAAGATATTGATGACCTAACCCCCAAGGATAGTTCATCAATATTACTGTAGATTGGTGGATGTCCAAAACCTGTCATCTCCACCAGTCAGCTATTATAAGCTTCACTCAATGTGTTGTGGTTGCTGCTGTGCACTGCAGAACAGCTCTTATTCAGAAAGCCGGAGATAGTAGCTTTGCCATGCAGCTCCGTTCCATGCATTTATAGCCAGAACTTACAATGACTGGTGTGCCGGGTCTCGGTCCTCCACCAATGTGATATTTATGACCTGTCTTGAGGATTGATCATCAATACGTTCGGCCAACGAACCGAGTTCTCTGGTCCTTTAGATCCCTGTGGTGCAGCCACACTGGGTAGACATGGTTGAGTGTACAGACGCTAGCATCAGGACTTTGCCTCTTTTCCTGGATTGATCATCAAAATCGTTAGATCAGACAACCTTTTTATCATAAATATAAATATGCCACAATTCTGGGGGTAAGTGGGTTAGTCTGACCACTGGGACCATCACTGATCCCAAGAATGGGGCTCTGAAATGCCATTTGTTGTCTATATGAGTACCCTCCAAAAATGCATCCAATGTAAAATAGTAAATAAAAGACATGAGCAAATGAGAAGAGGAGGAGGAGGAAGAGGAGGATGGAGCGGCAGCTTGTGTGGGACTCATGCTGTGATAGAAGGGGACCAAAAAAGGGGAGACTTCTGCTTGGCTCAGTGTCCACAGCACGACTCTGACTTTACACCTCGAAGAAGCCACCTATCAAGCATTGATGCAAAATATGTATTTAGTACCTTGCATAAATACAAATGAGAAAACATGTAAGTAAATAAATAGTAATAACACATGTAAATAACATAGGTTACTTTAGGTATTTAGTAGACAATATTTTGATCAAACGAGAATAAAAGCCATCCCACCGCGAAAAGGTTTTGTAGTTCACCTCGCTATGTGCCAGGATGAGGGCAGAGCAAAAATTAGACCTGACTATTTCAACAAAAAAACACCAGTACACAGGCAGAGATGCTTACCTGTCCAAGGCCTCCAAAACAATTGCCCTATCCAAGGTGCAGTGGACCCAAATTAAGATGGCAAATGCACAGGTGCAATAATACAGCCTAAAAATCAGGAATTGGCCGCTTGGTACACCTGTGCAAACAAATAATCTGTATGTGGCGTGTTCACACAGAAATGCAGAGCATAAGGCTCAAAGTCTATTAATGACGCCATATGGCGGGCTCACCAGAGCTCACTATAATGCATCCTGTGTGAACAGAGGTCACAGTTTACAGAGCCTTCTGGGCCCAACTGCACCCTGAAAGCTATATAAAGTGCACAAAAAACATAACAATGTATGCACGGTATTGGTTGATATTATGGCCACAATACTTAAGCTGGCAACCCATATCAAGGGTCCTTACATATTGCCAGTCCTAATCTAACAAAAAAACAACCATAAGAGGAAAAACCTCCAGTATTCTTGACAAAAAAAAACACCAGTACACAGGCAGAGATGCTTACCTGTCCAAGGCCTCCAAAACAATTGCACTATCCAAGGTGCAGCCATAGAAATCAGACCAAGATCGTAAGAAAGTGCACGGACTGGCCGGCGGTTCACCTAACTTAAACGTGACAGCGGCATAGAAATATACTAAACTGTTAGGCTTTGGGCAGCTAGCACACTCACTAGCTTCAATTCAGTTGGCTCCCGCACTGTCTTAGTAGCCCAGACATGTACCGTGCATCAGTGCTGGAAGTTTACTTGCGCCTCCCGTTTGTCATCGTGGGAGTCCACCCCTGAATGGAATCTTCTCACAGATCAATGGTGCTTGACCAACGGCAGATGTCTCTTTGATCCTGTGAGATGAGGGCTGGGGCTTGGGTCTAGAAGGGCATAATCTGGGCTCCAGGTCTTGACCAGCGCAGGTTGGGTTTTCATAACTTTTTCGTTGTCTTCTGGATTTCGGAACTTGCCTGGCATGGGTAGGGTCTTCGAGTCTTGATTGGCAATGTGCGGATTCCAGAACTTACATCGTGCTGCCCAGGTTCTGCATACAGGCATGCCACGGCTCTTTGCCTTGGACAATCTGCTATGGCCTGTCACCTCAGATTCAGCTTCTTCCTGGATACATGTCCTGATAGGTTCGTCACTTGGCACCAAATCTCCTCCCGTTTTCGCCCGCTGAACTTTTATATTTGGGAACTGCGTAATCAAAACCACCTGACCCAGTGCTCCATTCAAACTCTTTCTCTCTGAAACTCTTCGCCTTCTGGTTAGTTCCACGCGGTCTCATTTCTTGTCTCTTATGTTGCACCTTCTTACAGATGCCATCAGAAAAGAAGAGGCTCTCAATGCTCCGCAGTCACAGATTCTTTACGTGGTCTATGGACCCAATCCTGCAAATCGATTCGCACTAATTGTAATATTTATTAAAAAAATCTGCAGATAATATATATTATTCCTGTCTACCTTACAACTAATACACATCTGCAGTAACTGGAGGGGTGATTGTGGAGTTTCTTTTTATAACAATTCAGTTTAAGGCACTAACAAATTGCAAAATATTGTATATCGGCTTTTTATAAAGAAAGTCAAGAATAGATGAGGCCTGAATTTCAGCGAGAGAGTGGAACACAAGTGATCTGTTGTATGATGTTCCTCTATTCATTTTTTTCTAGAAGTGATATGACTTTAGCTCAGTTTTCCCCAGGATTGATGCTGAAAGTCCTGTTATCAATCAATCATACATAAGAACCGATAGTACTCACCTCAAGACCACACAGCTCCTAATTCCTCTGCCTTAGATTAAGACATTTTTTGATGAGTGGCTGACTGCCGTCTGCAGTGAAAGATTCCTTCCCTCTGCCCTCCGCCAGAAGAGCATTTATCAGACGCAAGTGGCTTGCTGCAGAAAAGTATTGATCATATCCTGACTTGTGTATATTTTTTAGGGTCGGTTGAGAAAGATCTATCGTTCATCAGCTCCGAGAAGCCTCAGGGAAATTTTACACAGACCTGATGTACTTTGATTGTCAATCTTACAAGTTTTGGGTAACCCTGGAAGTTCAACTGCCTTACGGCTCAACATTCTTAATTTCTGGAGTCATTGATATGATCCACAGTATAGAGACTTTTAGAAGGAGCAGCTTCTCCTCCAATAGGCCAAGCCTAATATTGCATTTCTCTTGAGGTGGTCTATCACCGATCCAAGGGGGATTTAAAAGCTGGACTTGTAAAGGTGAGCTGACGTCTGGGCATTCCTCTATTTGGGTAAGGATTGTCTACATTGACAATTTAAGGAACTCTGCCCATAAATAATGCAAATCTCAGATTAGGTGGCAGACACCTGGTCACATATTTTCTGTAATGAAAAGTCCCAGCAACGTCCTTTTAGCTCACTGTACATCCATATTACTTACTGCCAGTGTGGTAATGACTGTGATATGTCCATGACTTATGTATCAACTGCTCACAGTGTTAATCAGCATGCAATCTACGGTATATGCTTTGTTTGTTGCAAAAATGATTAAAATCGCCAGACAACAGGCCCATATCCAGCATCATGCTTTTAGTCACTAGTCCCATACCTGGCACAACTCTCTTAGTCACTATGCCCTTACCCAACATCATACTTTTTGTCACTACTAGGCCTATACCCAGCACCACTCACTTACTATCTTAGTCAATAGTCCCATACCCAACATTCTGCTCTTGATCACCAGGCCCATACCCAACACCGTTCTTGTACTCACTAGGCCCATATCCAGCACATACTCTTAGTTACTAACCCCATACCTAGCACGGTGTTCTTAGTAACTAGGCCCATATCTAGCATTACAGTCTTAGTCTCTTAGTCACTAGTCACATACCAAACAATGTGCTCTTAGTCACTACGCCCATACCCAGCACCATACTTTTACTCACGAGGCCAATATCCAGCACATACTCTTACTACCTAGCCGCATACACAGCACGGTGCTCTTAGGAACTAGGCTCATACCAAGCACCATGCTTTTAGTCACTAAGCACATACCTAGCCTCATGCTTTTAGCCACTAGGTCCACACATAGCATCATGCTTTTAGTCACTAGGTCCATACCTAGCATCATGGTTTAAGTCACTAGGCCCATACCTAGCATCATGCTTTAAGTCACTAGGCCCATATCTAGCATCATGCTTTTAGTCACTAGGCCCATACCTAGCAACATGCTTTTAGTCACTAGGCCCATACCAAGCACCATGCTTTTGGTCACTAGGCCCATGCTTAGCATCACGCTTTTAGTCACTAGGCCCATACCTAGCATCATGCTTTTAGTCACTAGGCCCCTACTAGCATCATGATTTTAGTCACTAGGCCCATACTTAACATCATTCATTTAGTCATTAGGCCATATCCAGAATGGTACTTTTATTCAATAGGATTAGGCCCATTGTCAGGACGATACTCTTAGCCGCTAGGCCCATACCAAGCACAGTGCTCTTAGTCACTAAACGTGCACCAGGCAGAATGGTGCCAGTGTGGGTGTACCTCCCATGGTGAAGGAGAATGCTATTGCTCAGTGATATTTAGCTTATACGTATCCTGGAAGAATAACAGGGGAATGGAGCAATGCAAAATTCTAAGGTAAGAAGGCTCCAATGTCAGTGGCCCTTTATATCTCTTCACAAATCAATGTCGATAATATGATTTTTATCTCCCTACAAAAGTCAAAATGGTGCTAAAATTTTCCAGCTACAGAATCCTCCCAAATGCCTAAATTTGTGCAGATGTGAGTAAGTTAGATGAGTTCATCCTTGTCAATGTTTCTGTTGTTAAAATATCAGACGTGATGTTCTCGGAGCAAAAACAACATTTCCCGCCCATCCTTGTGTTGCGCACCTTCCGGCCTCCTGATAGATTTCTGCATGTTTTACATATGGAGGATATTCAGTAAACGTGCAGAAGTGAAGCAGGAGGTGATTTTGCCATTTTATTTCTTTAGCTATTTGTGAATCATCGTTTAGTTTGCTGTCAAGGTAGAACATCTGTGTTCCTACAATATATCAACAAAATCAACACAATTACCTCCCAAACACGATTTTATTCGTCTTTTTAATCACAACTTGCTATATATAAGCCACGCAGTTCATTAAAAGCCGCAGAGCGGAGATCAAATGTCTTCCTTTCATCTTCCATGCAAACAGAAGACTTTCCTGTATTAATGCATGAGATAAGCTGCTGAATGTGAAGCCAAAAAAATTAGAAATGTTCTTAAACTAAATGTTAATGTTAAATGTTATTTATCTACTGCTCCTAAACACCACAAGGGGGAGCTCAGGAGCTAAATGCATACTGCAGTCTCTGTGTTTGGAGCAGGCTGGGTAGAAAGGCAAAATGAGCAATTGTAAGTACACAGTGCTATTTAATTTGATGACTGCAATATTTTAGGAGGAGAAAAACTTTGATGCGAGGAGGAGAGCTGATTTAAGTGTAATGTAAACATTTTGTTTAGGAATAATTAAAAAAAGCAATTTAACCCACTTCTCTCCAGTTAAAATAAAAGCACCGTATATTCTGTATCATCATACAGTAAATGTCTAAAAAAAAATATAAAACTGATGCGCTTATTTTTCAAACCTTTCCCCACAAAAATGCACTAAATTGTGATCCTGTTGTCATATGTACCCCAGAATGGTATCATTAAAAGCTACAGTTCAAGAAGCAAAAAAGAAGCCCTTATACATTTCCATCAATAGAAACATTTAAAAAAGCGATGGGACTGTATGGAATTTTTTTCACAAAGTTTAGAATTTTTTTAAGCCTGCAAAATAATAACAATCTATACTTGAGTGTTCTCGCCAAAATCATACTGTTGAAGAATCGTGTTGGCAGTTTATTTTAATCAGTCAATGCTGTAAAAATGAAGTTCAAAAAACAATGGTGGAATTGTCTTTATTTCAGCATTTCGCTGCACTTGCAATTCTTTTTTCCTGCTTCCTAATATGAATAGTGTCATTCAAAATTATAACTCATCCTACAAAAAGTGAGGCCTCATATGGCTATATCATTGTAAAACTTGAAAAAAAAATGGCTTCTGGAAAAAGAGGGGGGGAAACAAGGAATATTGCAAAAATAGCTGTGTCCTTAAGGGTTAAAAGCTTTGCCCCATAAATGGCATATGACCCTTCTGCAGGATAGGTTAGAACTGTACAATTGCTGAGAGTCAGACTGCTGAGCCCTTCTACTGTTCCTGAGGATGAGGGTCTCATGTTCTCCTTCATAAATTGAGGACTAATGCTCATGTGTGATCACTTCATTGACTTCTAGTAAATCTATGGGAATGGGAGCGAGAATGAGGGGGTCACATTGGGATGCGGACCTTCTCATGATGGGCAGTGAGACCCCACTGTTCGTACATTTTTCACCTATATATGTATGCATTCAAGACTCTAACAGGTATTAATAAATGGATATATTTTCTAGGAATGGACATCGATTCTCCTTTAACGGAACCCACTGGCAGATTAATACAAATTACCCCATTTGGTGTGACCTTTGGGGAGCAAGATGAATCTAGGACTTATGTTAAAGGGAACCTGTCAGTTTGAAAATGCTTTGTAATTTATGGGCAGTAGATTATAGTGCAGGAGAAGCTGATAAGACTGATAAATAGGTTTCTGGGAAAAGCTTTAATATAACTTGAATTTTCTAAATTGAAATGCTTGCTCTTTCTGCATTTAGGTGTCCCGTAGGTGGTCCTAATAAGGGGTTGACAGAGGTAGCACCTGTGACAACACAATGTCAATCTGGCCACTGGCGCGAGGGTGAATCATTTTTAAAGGGAACCTGTCACCCCGAAATTCGCGGGTGAGGTAAGCCCACCGGCATCAGGGGCTTATCTACAGCATTCTGTAATGCTGTAGATAAGCCCCCGATGTTACCTGAAAAAGGAGAAAAAGACGTTAGATTATACTCACCCAGGGGCGGTCCCGCTGCTGGTCAGGTCGGATGGGCGTCTCCGGTCCGCTGCGGCGCCTCCTATCTTCTTTCCATGACGTCCTCTTCTGATCTTTAGCCACGGCTCCGGCGCAGGCGTACTTTGCTCTGCCCTGTTGAGGGCAGACAAAGTACTGCAGTGCGCAGGCGCCGGGCCTCTGACCTTTCCGGCGCCTGCGCACTGCAGTACTATCCTCCTCTGCCCTCAAGAGGGCAGAGCAGAGTACGCCTGCGCCGGAGCCGTGGCTGAAGATCAGAAGAGGACATCATGGAAAGAAGATGGGAGGCGCCGCAGCGGACCGGAGACGCCCATCCGACCTGACCAGCAGCGGGACCGCCCCTGGGTGAGTATAATATAACGTCTTTTTCTCCTCTTTCAGGTTACATCGGGGGCTTATCTACAGCATTGCAGAATGCTGTAGATAAGCCCCTGATGCCGGTGGGCTTACCTCACCCGCGAATTTCGGGGTGACAGGTGCCCTTTAATTTTGCCAGATATATTATTCCTTTGTTCAGTAAGTCAATGGACATGAGCCATTGTTTCATGTGAGTGTCATGCTGCTGCAATGCAGGTAGGTGCAGGCTTCACTAGATGGCAGTAGAGATGAAGCAGGTCTGCACCTAAACAGAGGTAACCTGCAGTGCAACAGTGAGGCTACCACAGGTGGCAGCTAGAGTTGAGCGACCTTGACCTTTTTAGAGTCGAGCCGGGTTTCGCGAAACCCGACTATCTCAAAAGTCGGGTCGAGTGAAATCGGCCGATTATGACGTAAAGTCGGGATCGACCGAAACACGAAACCCAATGCAAGTCAATGGGGCAGCATAGTCGGCAGTGAGTGGGTGCCAGGAAAACACCTAGAGTGCCCATTTTAATGTCAAAACCATCCATTCTTCTTAATGAAGCTTGTCAAGCGTAATTTACCTTATAATAATTGGAAGGCATTTGAAATTGGGGGTCATTTGGCTAAAGTTGTGGTGGGTAGGGCTGGTTCAAGTAATTAGTGGGCCCAGGAAATCTGGACCACGTCACGGCAGTGGAGCAGGGAGAGGTAAGTATTTCAACTTTGCAAGTGCTGTGAACCTGAGCAAGCAGGGGGGGCCCACTCGTTGGCATTGGCACTGGCACAGGGCCCCTCAAAGTACAGCGGTGTTTTTGCACGGCGGGGGCGCCTCCCACCGGCAGCAACACTTTTGCGTACTATGAGAGGCCCTGTGCCAGTGACGTCTCCAACTAGTATTCCTCCCCCCACCTGATGAAGGAACCTGCACTTTCATCTGCACCTTCCTCTTTGTCCCCGTGTAAGGTGGTATGGTATGCGGGAAGAGCAACCTGACTTTCAGCAGGGTCACAATGTTGTTGTGTAGCGTGCACGGGGAATGTTGCGTTATGGGTCAATGTACCAGCAGACTCATCTATCACTGGCTGGGCAATGGGCAGGATGAGGAGGAAACACAGATATAGGCCCAAAGAATAAAGTTGGCTAAATGCAGTTCAAAATTGGTAACACAGGAATAACCAGGGGGCATTGCAGTGGAGGACAACTGGAATGAGAGGCTGACACAGAGAGTAGGCCCAAATCAGTAAGTAGTCGAAATGCAGTTCAAAATTGGCAACCGTAGTAAACAGGCGGCACAGCTTTGTTCAGTGGAGGAGAACAGCAAGGAGTGGCAGACACCGATAGTAGGCCCCAACCAAACTAGTAGGCCAAATGCAGTCTAACATTAACAACTACTTAACGAGCGCCTGAAAACGGAATTTCAGGACAGGAAACCAGGAGAACAGCAAGGAGTGGCAGACACCGATAGTAGGCCCCAAACCAACTAGTACGCCAAATGCAGTTGTTCCGTTTAACCACAATTTAATGAGAGCCTGAAGATAGAAGTTCAGGAAAGGCAACCTGGAGAACACCTTGGAGTGGAACACACCATCTCTCTACACCCCATACCCAATTTGTAGGCCTAATGCAGTGTAGTTTCCAAGAACTACTAAACGAGAGCCGAAAGATCGAAGCTCAGGAAAGGCAACCTGGAGAACACCTTGGAGTGGAACACACCATCTCTCTACACCCATACCCAATTTGTAGGCCTAATGCAGCGTAGTTTCCAACAACTACTAAACGAGAGCATGAAGATCGAAGCATTGGCGAGGAAACCTGGGGAACACCTTGGAGTGGAACACACCATCTCTCTACACCCCATACCCAATTTGTAGGCCTAATGCAGTGTAGTTTCCAAGAACTACTAAACGAGAGCCGGAAGATCGAAGCTCAGGAAAGGCAACCTGGAGAACACCTTGGAGTGGAACACACCATCTCTCTACACCCATACCCAATTTGTAGGCCTAATGCAGCGTAGTTTCCAACAACTACTAAACGAGAGCATGAAGATCGAAGCATTGGCGAGGCAACCTGGGGAACACCTTGGAGTGGAACACACCATCTCTCTACACCCCATACCCAATTTGTAGGCCTAATGCAGCGTAGTTTCCAACAACTACTAAACGAGAGCCGGAAGATCGAAGCTCAGGAAAGGCAACCTGGAGAACACCTTGGAGTGGAACACACCATCTCTATACACCCCATACCCAATTTGTAGGCCTAATGCAGTGTAGATTCCAAGAACTACTAAACGAGAGCCGGAAGTTCGAAGATCAGGAAAGGCAACCTGGAGAACACCTTGGAGTGGAACACACCATCTCTCTACACCCCATACCCAATTTGTAGGCCTAATGCAGTGTAGTTTCCAACAACTACTAAACGAGAGCCGGAAGATCGAAGCTCAGGAAAGGCAACCTGGAGAACACCTTGGAGTGGAACACACCATCTCTCTACACCCCATACCCAATTTGTAGGCCTAATGCAGTGTAGTTTCCAAGAACTACTAAACGAGAGCCGGAAGATCGAAGCTCAGGAAAGGCAACCTAGAGAACACCTTGGAGTGGAACACACCATCTCTCTACACCCCATACCCAATTTGTAGGCCTAATGCAGCGTAGTTTCCAACAACTACTAAACGAGAGCATGAAGATCGAAGCATTGGCGAGGAAACCTGGGGAACACCTTGGAGTGGAACACACCATCTCTCTACACCCCATACCCAATTTGTAGGCCTAATGCAGCGTAGTTTCCAACAACTACTAAACGAGAGCCGGAAAATCGAAGTTCAGGAAAGGCAACCTGGAGAACACCTTGGAGTGGAACACACCATCTCTCTACACCCCATACCCAATTTGTAGGCCTAATGCAGTGTAGTTTCCAAGAACTACTAAACGAGAGCCGGAAGATCGAAGCTCAGGAAAGGCAACCTGGGGAACACCTTGGAGTGTAACACACCATCTCTCTCCACCCGATACCCATTTTGTAGGCCTAATGCAGTGTAGTTTTCTACAACTACTAAACGAGAGTCGGAAGATCGAAGCTCAGGAAAGGCAACCTGGAGAACACCTTGGAGTGGAACACACCATCTCTCTACACCCCATACCCAATTTGTAGGCCTAATGCAGTGTAGTTTCCAACAACTACTAAACGAGAGCATGAAGATCGAAGCATTGGCGAGGAAACCTGGGGAACACCTTGGAGTGGAACACACCATCTCTCTACACCCCATACCCAATTTGTAGGCCTAATGCAGTGTATTTTCCAAGAACTACTAAACGAGAGCCGGAAGATCGAAGCTCAGGAAAGGCAACCTGGAGAACACCTTGGAGTGGAACACACCATCTCTCTACACCCATACCCAATTTGTAGGCCTAATGCAGCGTAGTTTCCAACAACTACTAAACGAGAGCATGAAGATCGAAGCATTGGCGAGGAAACCTGGGGAACACCTTGGAGTGGAACACACCATCTCTCTACACCCCATACCCAATTTGTAGGCCTAATGCAGCGTAGTTTCCAACAACTACTAAACGAGAGCCGGAAGATCGAAGCTCAGGAAAGGCAACCTGGAGAACACCTTGGAGTGGAACACACCATCTCTATACACCCCATACCCAATTTGTAGGCCTAATGCAGTGTAGATTCCAAGAACTACTAAACGAGAGCCGGAAGTTCGAAGATCAGGAAAGGCAACCTGGAGAACACCTTGGAGTGGAACACACCATCTCTCTACACCCCATACCCAATTTGTAGGCCTAATGCAGTGTAGTTTCCAACAACTACTAAACGAGAGCCGGAAGATCGAAGCTCAGGAAAGGCAACCTGGAGAACACCTTGGAGTGGAACACACCATCTCTCTACACCCCATACCCAATTTGTAGGCCTAATGCAGTGTAGTTTCCAAGAACTACTAAACGAGAGCCGGAAGATCGAAGCTCAGGAAAGGCAACCTAGAGAACACCTTGGAGTGGAACACACCATCTCTCTACACCCCATACCCAATTTGTAGGCCTAATGCAGCGTAGTTTCCAACAACTACTAAACGAGAGCATGAAGATCGAAGCATTGGCGAGGAAACCTGGGGAACACCTTGGAGTGGAACACACCATCTCTCTACACCCCATACCCAATTTGTAGGCCTAATGCAGCGTAGTTTCCAACAACTACTAAACGAGAGCCGGAAAATCGAAGCTCAGGAAAGGCAACCTGGAGAACACCTTGGAGTGGAACACACCATCTCTCTACACCCCATACCCAATTTGTAGGCCTAATGCAGTGTAGTTTCCAAGAACTACTAAACGAGAGCCGGAAGATCGAAGCTCAGGAAAGGCAACCTGGGGAACACCTTGGAGTGTAACACACCATCTCTCTCCACCCGATACCCATTTTGTAGGCCTAATGCAGTGTAGTTTTCTACAACTACTAAACGAGAGTCGGAAGATCGAAGCTCAGGAAAGGCAACCTGGAGAACACCTTGGAGTGGAACACACCATCTCTCTACACCCCATACCCAATTTGTAGGCCTAATGCAGTGTAATTTCCAACAACTACTAAACGAGAGCATGAAGATCGAAGCATTGGCGAGGAAACCTGGGGAACACCTTGGAGTGGAACACACCATCTCTCTACACCCCATACCCAATTTGTAGGCCTAATGCAGTGTAGTTTCCAAGAACTACTAAACGAGAGCCGGAAGATCGAAGCTCAGGAAAGGCAACCTGGAGAACACCTTGGAGTGGAACACACCATCTCTCTACACCCATACCCAATTTGTAGGCCTAATGCAGCGTAGTTTCCAACAACTACTAAACGAGAGCATGAAGATCGAAGCATTGGCGAGGAAACCTGGGGAACACCTTGGAGTGGAACACACCATCTCTCTACACCCCATACCCAATTTGTAGGCCTAATGCAGCGTAGTTTCCAACAACTACTAAACGAGAGCCGGAAGATCGAAGCTCAGGAAAGGCAACCTGGAGAACACCTTGGAGTGGAACACACCATCTCTATACACCCCATACCCAATTTGTAGGCCTAATGCAGTGTAGATTCCAAGAACTACTAAACGAGAGCCGGAAGTTCGAAGATCAGGAAAGGCAACCTGGAGAACACCTTGGAGTGGAACACACCATCTCTCTACACCCCATACCCAATTTGTAGGCCTAATGCAGTGTAGTTTCCAACAACTACTAAACGAGAGCCGGAAGATCGAAGCTCAGGAAAGGCAACCTGGAGAACACCTTGGAGTGGAACACACCATCTCTCTACACCCCATACCCAATTTGTAGGCCTAATGCAGTGTAGTTTCCAAGAACTACTAAACGAGAGCCGGAAGATCGAAGCTCAGGAAAGGCAACCTAGAGAACACCTTGGAGTGGAACACACCATCTCTCTACACCCCATACCCAATTTGTAGGCCTAATGCAGCGTAGTTTCCAACAACTACTAAACGAGAGCATGAAGATCGAAGCATTGGCGAGGAAACCTGGGGAACACCTTGGAGTGGAACACACCATCTCTCTACACCCCATACCCAATTTGTAGGCCTAATGCAGCGTAGTTTCCAACAACTACTAAACGAGAGCCGGAAAATCGAAGCTCAGGAAAGGCAACCTGGAGAACACCTTGGAGTGGAACACACCATCTCTTTACACCCCATACCCAATTTGTAGGCCTAATGCAGTGTAGTTTCCAAGAACTACTAAACGAGAGCCGGAAGATCGAAGCTCAGGAAAGGCAACCTGGGGAACACCTTGGAGTGTAACACACCATCTCTCTCCACCCGATACCCATTTTGTAGGCCTAATGCAGTGTAGTTTTCTACAACTACTAAACGAGAGTCGGAAGACCGAAGCAATGGCAAGGAAACCTGGGGAACACCTTGGAGTGTAACACACCATCTCTCTCCACCCGATACCCATTTTGTAGGCCTAATGCAGTGTAGTTTTCTACAACTACTAAACGAGAGTCGGAAGACCGAAGCAATGGCAAGGAAACCTGGGGAACACCTTGGAGTGTAACACACCATCTCTCTCCACCCCATACCCAATTTGTAGGCCTAATGCAGCCTACTTTCCGACAACTACTAAACGAGAGCATGAAGATCGAAGCTTAGGAAAGGCAACCTGGGGAACACCTTGGAGTGTAACAAACCCTCTCTCTACAGCACGGAAGGGCTGATTCTTAGGAAGGAAGGCTGTCGGAAAGAAGCAGGGCGCGTCCGAGGGTGATTATATTCTTATTAGGTATATACTCACCCTCGGACGCGCCCTGCTTCTTTATTTGTAATGAATGTTTATTTGCAATGTGGTTTTGACTTACTCTATTTTTTTGGTAAATAATGATTTTATTATTTTCATTGTTTTGCATCTTCTTGGCAATAATATAAAGAAGACGCGACAGGACAACACTCGGTGGATGCCATATCTGTGTTTTAAATTGAAAAAAACTTTCAGTTAACTACTTGCAGGAGAAAGTTATTGTAGCTGGTGGCCATTTTTAATACTGTACCAGATTTTTGTTGTATGTGTTTGTTTTTAATGTTAAAATGTCTGCATTTGATATCTCTCCAGTATTTTCTTTTTTCTAAGCAAAATACTTATTTTTATATTTTCTGATGTTGGTTCAAGGAGTACACGGGCAGCAGTAGACAGGTCAGTGGAGGCCTAGTGGAAGGAGGGACCGCAGACAGGCTTCGAAACCCTAACATAATAAATTGGGCTGGCTGTAGGCAATTTAAAATTGGTTCCAGGGGAACACGGGCAGCAGTAGACAGGTCAGTGGAGGCCTAGTG
The DNA here is from genome assembly GCF_032444005.1 of Ranitomeya imitator. NCBI lineage: Eukaryota > Metazoa > Chordata > Amphibia > Anura > Dendrobatidae > Ranitomeya > Ranitomeya imitator. The sequence continues at coordinate 200,037,119 of NC_091288.1, forward strand.
GAAGGAGGGACCGCAGACAGGCTTCGAAGCCCTAACATAATAAATTGGGCTGGCTGTAGGCAATTTAAAATTGGTTCCAGGGGAACACGGGCGGCAGTAGCCAGGTCAGTGTAGTAGTAGTGGAAAGAACGGGCCACAGACAGGCTTCGAAGGCCTAACATAGCAAAAATTGGGCTGTAGGCAATTTAAAATTGGTTCCAGGGGAACACGGGCGGCAGTAGACAGGTCAGTGGAGGCCTAGTGGAAGGAGGGACCGCAGACAGGCTTCGAAGCCCTAACATAATAAATTGGGCTGGCTGTAGGCAATTTAAAATTGGTTCCAGGGGAACACGGGCGGCAGTAGACAGGTCAGTGGAGGCCTAGTGGAAGGAGGGACCGCAGACAGGCTTCGAAGCCCTAACATAATAAATTGGGCTGGCTGTAGGCAATTTAAAATTGGTTCCAGGGGAACACGGGCAGTAGTAGACAGGTCAGTGGAGGCCTAGTGGAAGGAGGGACCGCAGACAGGCTTCGAAGCCCTAACATAATAAATTGGGCTGGCTGTAGGCAGTTTAAAATTGGTTCCAGGGGAACACGGGCAGCAGTAGACAGGTCAGTGGAGGCCTAGTGGAAGGAGGGACCGCAGACAGGCTTCGAAGCCCTAACATAATAAATTGGGCTGGCTGTAGGCAATTTAAAATTGGTTCCAGGAGAACACGGGCAGCAGTAGACAGGTCAGTGGAGGCCTAGTGGAAGGAGGGACCGCAGACAGGCTTCGAAGCCCTAACATAATAAATTGGGCTGGCTGTAGGCAATTTAAAATTGGTTCCAGGGGAACACGGGCAGCAGTAGACAGGTCAGTGGAGGCCTAGTGGAAGGAGGGACCGCAGACAGGCTTCGAAGCCCTAACATAATAAATTGGGCTGGCTGTAGGCAATTTAAAATTGGTTCCAGGGGAACACGGGCGGCAGTAGACAGGTCAGTGGAGGCCTAGTGGAAGGAGGGACCGCAGACAGGCTTCGAAGCCCTAACATAATAAATTGGGCTGGCTGTAGGCAATTTAAAATTGGGTCCAGGGGAACACGGGCGGCAGTAGACAGGTCAGTGGAGGCCTAGTGGAAGGAGGGACCGCAGACAGGCTTCGAAGCCCTAACATAATATATTGGGCTGGCTGTAGGCAATTTAAAATTGGTTCCAGGGGAACACGGGCAGCAGTAGACAGGTCAGTGGAGGCCTAGTGGAAGGAGTGACCGCAGACAGGCTTCGAAGGCCTAACATAAGAAAAATGTCAATACAATGGTATTGACAGTGCCAGGCATTGAAGGATGTCAGCGCATAGACTAAACATTGGTGGAGCTGTGAGAGAAAATTTTGCAAGTCGTAGAGCACTGTTTGACCTGGGGGGGACTGTCTTGTGGCCGGCGGTACAGGCCCAGGGCCCCTCATATTACAACGGTGTGTCTGACGTTGGGTGCGCACCACCACCGCCAGACACTTTATTGTACTATGAGGGACCTAGTGGCAGTGCCGTCGACCAAAAGCGGGCACACCCACCTCTTCAGACAAACAGTACTCTCACGGGTGCTGGCGCCAAGTGGCGATACCACGACCCCGTGTGGGGACTTTGGCCATTTAGGGAGGTGTTAACATGTCGGATGCTGGACAATCAGGTGCTGCAAATTACGAGATTGGAAAAGTCGTTCAGAATAGTCCACAGGCAAGACCTTTACATAGGAAAGCTAGGTGTCAGCCGGGCAAGGTGGGGCAAAAGATTGCGAAATCCAGTTGTGGTTCATTTTAATGAAGGTTAGATCATCTACATTTTGGGTAGCCAGACGAGTCCTTTTTTCTGTTAGTATTGAACCTGCAGCACTGAATACTCTTTCTGATAGGACACTAGCTGCCGGGCAAGCAAGCTCCTGCAATGCATATTCTGCCAATTCTGGCCAGGTGTCTAATTTTGATGCCCAGTAATCAAATAGGAATGACGGTTGAGGGAGAACGTCGATAAGGGATGAAAAATAGTTAGTAATCATACTGGACAAATGTTGTCTCCTGTCACTTTGAATTGATGCTGCAGTACCTGTCCTGTCTGCGGTCATAGCAAAATCACTCCACAACCTGGTCAGAAAACCCCTCTGGCCAACGCCACATCTGATTTCTGCCCCTCTAACACCTCTGGTCTGCTGGCCCCTGCAGCTCGTGTTAGAACGATCACGGGCGCTTTGTGCAGGGAATGCCAGAAGCAAACGGTCAACAAGAGAGTTGATTGTTTGGTTGCTAATATTAGTTCCAAGTTCTCATGTGGCATTATATTTTGCAATTTGCCTTTATAGCGAGGATCAAGGAGGCAGGCCAACCAGTAATCGTCATCGTTCATCATTTTTGCTATGCGTGTGTCCCTTTTGAGGATACGTAAGGCATAATCCGCCATGTGGCCCAAAGTTCCAGTTCTCAAATCTGTGGTTGTGCTTGGTTGAGGGGCAGTTTCAGGCAAATCCACGTCACTTGTGTCCCTCCAAAAACCAGAACCCGGCCTTGCCGCGCCAACAATTTCCACTGGCCCCGGAAAAGCTTCCTCATTAAAAATATAATCATCCCCATCATCCTCCTCGTCCTCCTCCTCCTGTTCGCCCGCTACCTCGTCCTGTACACTGCCCTGGCCAGACAATGGCTGACTGTCATCAAGGCTTTCCTCTTCCTCAGCTGCAGACGCCTGATCCTTTATGTGCGTCAAACTTTGCATCAGCAGACGCATTAGGGGGATGCTCATGCTTACTATGGCGTTGTCTGCACTAACCAGCCGTGTGCATTCCTCAAAACACTGAAGGACTTGACACATGTCTTGAATCTTCGACCACTGCACACCTGACAACTCCATGTCTGCCATCCTACTGCCTGCCCGTGTATGTGTATCCTCCCACAAAAACATAACAGCCCGCCTCTGTTCACACAGTCTCTGTGTTCCACCTTGTTGCAACGTCTATGATTAGGCGATGCTGGGGAAGGTTCAAAGAACGCTGATAGGTCTGCATACGGCTGGAGTGTACGGGCGAACGGCGGATATGTGAGCAAAGTCCACGCACTTTGAGGAGCAGGTCGGATAACCCCGGATAACTTTTCAGGAAGCACTGCACCACCAGGTTTAAGGTGTGAGCCTGGCAAGAAATGTGTTTCAATTGGGAAAGGGAGATGGCAGCCATGAAATTCCTTCCGTTATCACTCACTACCTTGCCTGCCTCAAGATCTACAGTGCCCAGCCACGACTGCGTTTCTTGCTGCCAGAACTCGGACAGAACTTCAGCGGTGTGTCTGTTGTCGCCCAAACACTTCATAGCCAATACAGCCTGCTGACGTTTGCCAGTAGCTGCCCCATAATGGGAGACCTGGTGTGCAACAGTGGCAGCTGCGGATGGAGTGGTTGTGCGACTGCGGTCTGTGGACGAGGTCTCGCTTCTGCAGGAGGACGAGGAGGAGGAGGAGGGGGTGCGAACGGCTACAGCCAACTGTTTCCTAGACCGTGGGCTAGGCAGAACTGTCCCAAACTTGCTGTCCCCTGTGGACCCTGCATCCACCACATTTACCCAGTGTGCCGTGATGGACACGTAACGTCCCTGGCCATGCCTACTGGTCCATGCATCTGTTGTCAGGTGCACCTTTGTGCTCACAGATTGCCTGAGTGCATGGACGATGCGCTCTTTAACATGCTGGTGGAGGGCTGGGATGGCTTTTCTGGAAAAAAAGTGTCGACTGGGTAGCTCGTAGCGTGGTACAGCGTAGTCCATCAGGGCTTTGAAAGCTTCGCTTTCAACTAACCGGTAGGGCATCATCTCTAACGAGATTAGTCTAGCTATGTGGGCGTTCAAACCCTGTGTACGCGGATGCGAGGCTAAGTACTTCCTTTCTCTAACCATAGTCTCATGTAGGGTGAGCTGGACTGGAGAGCTGGAGATCGTGGAACTAGCGGGGGTGCCGGTGGACATGGCAGACTGAGAGACGGTGGGAGATGGTATTGTTGCCGCCGGTGCCCTAGATGCAGTGTTTCCTACTACGAAACTGGTGATTCCCTGACGCTGACTGCTTTGGCCTGGCAAAGAAACCTGCACAGATACTGCAGGTGGTGCAGAAAATGGTGGCCCTACACTGCCGGAAGGGATGTTGCGTTGATGACTAGCTTCATTGGCCGAGGGTGCTACAACCTTAAGGGACGTTTGGTAGTTAGTCCAAGCTTGCAAATGCATGGTGGTTAAATGTCTATGCATGCAACTTGTATTGAGACTTTTCAGATTCTGCCCTCTGCTTAAGGTAGTTGAAAATTTTTGACAGATGACTTTGCGCTGATCAATTGGATGTTGTTTAAAAAAATGCCAGACTGCACTCTTTCTAGCATCGGATACCTTTTCAGGCATTGCAGACTGAGCTTTAACCGGATGGCCACGCTGTCCTCCAACAGGTTTTGACTTTGCCACGCGTTTTGGCCAAGATACGGGCCCGGCAGATGGAACCTGTTGCGATGTTGATGCCTGCTGCGGCCCCTCCTCCTCCGCTTAAGAACTGCTGCCGCCTGCACCCTGTTCCCCCAATGGCTGCCAATCGGAGTCAAGAACTGGGTCATCTATTACCTCTTCTTGTAGCTCGTGTGCAACTTCGTCTGTGTCACCGTGTCGGTCGGTGGTATAGCGTTCGTGATGGGGCAACATAGTCTCATCAGGGTCTGATTCTTGATCAGCACCCTGCGAGGGCAATGTTGTGGTCTGAGTCAAAGGACCAGCATAGTAGTCTGGCTGTGGCTGTGCATCAGTGCACTCCATGTCAGATTCAACTTGTAATGGGCATGGACTGTTAACTGCTTCACTTTCTAAGCCAGGGACGGTATGTGTAAAGAGCTCCATGGAGTAACCCGTTGTGTCGCCTGCTGCATTCTTCTCTGCTGTTGTTTTTGCTGAAGAGGACAAGGAAGCGACTTGTCCCTGACCGTGAACATCCACTAACGACGCGCTGCTTTTACTTTTACCAGTTTCACGAGAGGAGGCAAAAGAGCTAGAGGCTGAGTCAGCAAGATAAGCCAAAACTTGCTCTTGCTGCTCCGGCTTTAAAAGCGGTTTTCCTACTCCCAGAAAAGGGAGCGTTCGAGGCCTTGTGTAGCCAGACGACGAACCTGGCTCCACAGCTCCAGACTTAGGTGCAATATTTTTTTTCCCACGACCACCTGATGCTCCACCACTACCACTACCCTCATTACCAGCTGACAATGAACGCCCCCGGCCACGACCTCTTCCACCAGACTTCCTCATTGTTTTAAAAACGTTACCAAACTAACGGTATTTGTTGCTGTCACACAACTTACACGGTGAGCTATAACTTCAGTATGATTTAGCTACCCCTTTACAGGTGGGTGAGACCACAACGAAAATCAGGCACAATGTTACACACTCTGTTGTTGGTGGCAACAAATGAGAGAGATGCCACACACGCAGGACTGTCACTGAAGCGCAAATGTAAATATTAATCTCCCACTGATTTGTTTTTTTTTTTTTTAAAAGGGAGACTTTAGAAAAAAAAAATACAAAAAAATGATTTTTTCAGGAATAATTTAGAAACCAAATAAAATAAAATGATTGTTTCAGGGAGAATTTAGAAAACAAATAAAAAAAAAATAGGCTTTGTAGGGCCCAGTGAGTGAGAGAGGACGCACACAGGAGTCAGGAGTGGCACACAAGCCCAGAGGCCAATATTTATCTCCCACTGATTGATTTAGTGATTTTTTCAGGTAGATTTTGGAACCCAAATCAAGCAAAAAAATTAATAGGCTTTCTATGGCCCACAATTGGAGAGAGAGAGAGATGGCACACCCAGGAGTCAAGACTGGCACACAAGCAGAAAGGGCAATATTAATCTCCCACTGATTTGATTTTTTTTTTTTTTCAGGGAGACTTTAGAAAAAAAAAATACAAAAAAATGAATTTTTCAGGAAGAATTTAATAACAAAATAAAATAAAATGATTGTTTCAGGGAGAATTTAGAAAACAAATAAAAAAAAAATAGGCTTTGTATGGCCCACTGAGTGAGAGAGGACGCACACAGGAGTCAGAAGTGGCACACAAGCCCAGAGGCCAATATTTATCTCCCACTGATTGATTTATTGATTTTTTTCAGGTAGAATTTAGAACCCAAATCAACCCAAAAAATAAATTCTATGGCCCACTATTTGTGAGAGAGATGGCACGCTCAGGACTGGCACACAAGCCCAGAGGCCAATATTAATCTCCCACTTTTTTTTTTTTTTTCCAGGGAAAATTTATAAACCCAATAAAAAAAATAATAAATAGGCTTTCTATGGCCCACTATCTGAGAGAGAGAGATGGCACGCTTAGGACTGGCACACAAGCCCAAAGGCCAATATTAATCTCCCACTGATTGATTTATTGATTTTTTCAGGTAGAATTTAGAACCCAAATCAAGCAAAAAAATTAATAGGCTTTCTATGGCCCACTGAGTGAGAGATGGCACACACAGGAGTCAGGAGTGGCACACAAGCCCTGAGGCCAATATTTTTCTCCCACTGATTGATGTTGTGATTTTTTCAGGTAGATTTTGGAACCCAAATCAAGCAAAAAAATAAATAGGCTTTCTATGGCCCACTGAGTGAGAGATGGCACACACAGGAGTAAGGAGTGGCACACAAGCCCTGAGGCCAATATTTTTCTCCCACTGATTGATGTAGTGATTTTTTCAGGTAGATTTTAGAACCCAAATCAAGCAAAAAAATAAATAGGCTTTCTATGGCCCACTGAGTGAGAGATGACACAGACAGGGATGGCACTCTAGCAGAAATGCCAATCTTAATCTCCCACAAAAAAAAAAAAAAAAAGGAACTGTCCTTCAATTACTATCTCCCTGCAGTAATCTCAGCCAGGTATGGCAGGCAGCAATAAGGAGTGGACTGATGCACAAATTAAATAAAAAGTGTGGACAAACAAAAAAGATAGCTGTGCAGAAAGGAAGGAACAAGAGGATTTGTGCTTTGAAAAAAGCAGTTGGTTTGCACAGCGGCGTACACACAGCAATGCAGCTATCAGGGAGCCTTCTAGGGCAGCCCAATGAGCTACAGCGCTGAGGAAAAAAAAAAAAATGTAGCTTCCACTGTCCCTGCACACCGAAGGTGTTGTTGGGCTGTGGAAATCGCTACAGCACAAGCGGTTTGGTGGTTAATGGACCCTGCCTAACGCTATCCCTGCTTCTGACGAAGCGGCAGCAACCTCTCCCTAAGCTCAGATCAGCAGCAGTAACATGGCGGTCGGCGGGAACGCCCCTTTATAGCCCCTGTGACGCCACGGACAGCAAGCCAATCACTGCAATGCCCTTCTCTAAGATGGTGGGGACCAGGACCTATGTCATCACGCTGCCCACACTCTGCGTTTACCTTCATTGGCTGAGAAATGGCGCTTTTCGCGTCATTGAAACACGACTTTGGCGCGAAAGTCGCGTACTGCATGGCCGACCCCGCACAGGGGTCGGATCGGGTTTCATGAAACCCGACTTTGCCAAAAGTCGGCGACTTTTGAAAATGAACGACCCGTTTCGCTCAACCCTAGTGGCAGCAAAATAGTCAAAACAAGCCGGCTCAAATACTAGACTGTATCGCAGTAGCAGAGGAATAAGCAAACTCACGGTCAGAGACAAGCCAGGGGGTCAGGAGCGGATAAGCCAAAAGACAAAGGACAGAAGCAGGTCAGGCTACACGACAAGTCAAACCAGGGAGTCTGCACACTAAAGAGAAACACTGAGTCAAGACAGGAACAGGGGAAAACAGAGACACGGGTTCAGACAGCAAATGCAGAAGGACAAATTGGAGCAATCAGAGACAGCTACAGCAGCACTAGGCAGAAACTATAACTGATATGACCTGCGGGATACAGCAGGGCTAAATAGCAAACCTGAGAACAGACTGAGAAAAGTTAACCCCTGACATCATCAGACAGGGAAAAGGGAAGACGGGACTCAAAACCCGGTCTGGAACATGACAGTGAGACTGTCAGATGACCCTTTTTGTATGTTAGTTTGTGGAATGATTATTATGTATTGCATCAGCCTCCCTGCGGTGTACTGGTCTGCACCCTTTGGAAGACAATTGTGCAGACTAATTGAACAATTGAACAATGACGGAACAGCCATGTGACAACACAGCATTTAATCTTAAAAATACAGATGTCTATTTTCAGTAGACCAGAAGGCATAGGCTATTATCTTTATTTTAATTTTTGAATTCATGTGTTTTTCTTTGTTTGGTCAAGAAACAAAGACTATTGTTCATAAGAGGCTCATTGTTGACTTATGAGTTGCTGTTTACTGTAACTAATTGTCTGTTACTTCCGGAGGACAGGGATGCATGGTCATGGAACAATTGATATTTGTTAAGAAACAAAGACTATTGTTCATAAAAGGCTTGTTGTTGACTTTTGAATTGCTGTTTACTGTAACTTATTGTCTGTTATTTCTGGAGGACAGGGATGCATGGTCCTGGAACAATTGATATTTGTTAATATGGCTATACCATATTGTACAAGGCCAGCTAGTTTGTTGACCTGCAAAATAGAGGAGGACAAGCTAGGCAATTGATTAAATACTCAAACAAGTTAATCTCATTCCACCTTCAATTTGACCTGTGGATGATATGCTTGAAGGACAGTTGTGAAATATATCAGGGGGATATGCCACTGAATCAAGAGTGACTTGACAGAACAACAGTCAGGACACCATTACTCCATAAAAGAACACTCTACCAAGAAAATATTTAAATAACTAAAAAAAACGGAGTGGGGTCTTCCCATTTTTGACATCCAGCCAAGCTAAAACATACAGCTGTGGGATGGTATTCTCAGACTGGGAAGGGGCCATGGATATTGTCCCTTTCCAGTCTTAAAAATAACAGCCCGCAGCTGCCCCAGAAAAGGCACATTTGTTAGATTAGGTTACATTTGTTTGCCCAGCTCTTCCCTCTTGCCCTGGTGCAGTGGAAAGTGAGGTTATATTTGTGGGGTTGATGTCAGCTTAGTAATGTCAGCCGACATTAGGCCCACAGGTTAGTAATGGAGAGGCATCTTTAAGACACCCCCCTATTACTGACTGCATAGTCAAATGTAATAAAAACACAGACACAGAGAAAAATCCTTTATTTGAAATTAAAACATAGACTCCTTTATTTGAAAGGAACACTCCGCACCCTCTTTCACTTATTTATTACTGTAAAATTAAAAATAATAAAACACCATATTCCTCATCGGTCCGACTATAATCCATATGTCCCACGACATGCTTCAACCCTGATTCACGTGGATTGCGTGGCTGAGCACTTGCATGATGCGACCGCTCAGTAGTGTTGAGCATTCCGATACCGCAAGTATCGGGTATCGGCCGATATTTGCGGTATCGGAATTCCGATCCCGAGTTCCGATATTTTTGCGATATCGGGAATCAGGATCGGGATAAATATTTATGTGTAAAATAAAGAATAAAAATAAAAAATATGAATATACTCACCCTCGAACGCGCCCTGGTTGTAACCGCTGCAACCGGCAGTTTCCGTTCCTAAGAATGAGCGAATGAAGGACCTGCGATGACGTCGCAGCTTGTGATTGGTCGCGTGAGTGGTCACATGAGCGGTCACGTGACCAATCACAAGCCGCGACATCATCGAAGGTCCTTCACCCGCTCATTCTTAGGAACGGAGGCTGCCGGTTACACCGCTAAGGTCCAGGGTCTGCCGGAGGGGTGAGTATATCCATATTTTTTATTTTTATTCATTATTTTTTACATTAATATGGATCCCATGGCCTGAAGGAGAGTTTCCTCTCCTCCAGACCCTGGGAACCATACAGAATACATTCTAATATTTGTGTTCCATTGACTTGTATTGGTATCGGGTATCGTTATCGGCGATATCCGATATTTTTCGGATATCGGCCGATACAATCTGATACCAATACTTTCAAATATCGGAAGGTATCGCTCAACACTACCGTTCAGCCTTGAATCCAGGAGACACTGAGCTGAGCCTGAGAAGTCAGCTTCAGTGCCGAACGCTGAAGTAAAAAAGTCGGAGTTCATAGCCGATCTTTTGCTCCCAACTTTTGGTTTTGCCTGCTCTAGTTAGCAAAGATAGAGGGGACCCCAAGCATTTTTAAAATATTATTTATTTTTTTAATGCACAGGCACCGGCTGATGAATACTCTCATCACCGTATGCTTGCTCTTTCTGCTATCAGCAAGACCGAGTGTATGTTGATGAGAGTACTACTCTCATCAGCTGATGCCTGTGACAGGTGGTAACCTTTTTTACTGCTGGTCACATCTGCTTGCTCACATGCTATCATCTGTATAACAGCACAGGAAAAGCAGTGTTCTGACCGGCAGCTTCGAACTTACCACCAATCAGAGGCAGTGTTTCTCACATTGTCATACAGAAACACCGGATGTTCGGGTTGTCCAACCCAAACAGTTACGCAGACTTCAGGGAGAAGTCCGTGGACTGTGTCTGTGCACGAATGCTAGGTATTCGGTTCAGACCCCAAACTTTACCTTTCAGGTTCGCCCATCCCTATAGGTGAGTGTAAAAAAATTGTAATCCCTCCGTGTTAGATTCAATTTGCACCAGATTTTTTTTTTAAGCAAATTGAATTTCCTGGACAATTTTAAGCAAATCTGCCAAAATTTGTGTTCTGGCAGATTCACTAATGTCTACTAAAAACTATAAATCACTCTCCTCTACTCCTGTGTAATGGAAGTGTAGTGGTGGTGCAAATAAGTCAGAAATGGAGGAAAGGTCTAGTAACGAGTAAACACACAGAGTGATGCAATGCAGTGACTATGATCTAATGAGGCGTGACTGTGACAATTCTACATTTTAATGATGAATTCTTGGTGGTTTCATAACCATGAGGAACAAGCAATTCGAAGACATGGCTTACATACATAGTTTTGTCTTTCCTGTGGTAACATATGGATACCCAACCTGGGTGATAAAAATCAAGGCAGAAGAAGAATTGACACCTTCGAAATGTGATGCTAGAGAAGGATGTTATCAATACCATGGATGACAAGAATAACAAAGAAAAATGTTATAAAATAAATCATACCAGACTAGAAGAAAGATCACCAAGCTCCTACTTGTCTACTTTGGACACTTCATACGAAGAGAGTGATCACTGGAGAAGGACATCACGGGTCAGAAGAATAGAAGGAACAAGGCGAAGAGTAAGACCAGCAACCCAATGGCTTGATACTTTGAAGATAACAATGGAGAAGACCCTGATGGACCTATCTAGGCTTCCACAAGGTCAATCTTCCTATAGAGAGTTCATTCATCAAGTCTCCATGGTTCGAAATTAAGCCGAAGGCCGTTAAAAAAAAAAAAAAGTTTTCATTTTTTGTTAGTTTTTCTATTTTTATTTTTGGTGAATCTAACAAATGTGAGTCTAGTGATGCCATTTCTTACATCACTTGGGGCAGTGACACACACACATGGCTTACCAGAGTGCAGGTAAAAAACAAGAGGTTGAACTCAATGGACGTATGACTCTCTTCAATCTTAATGACTGTGAATGTTCTTTTAAGAAAAGTGGATAAGAAGCTCCATGAGTGTAAGTATACAAGTCAAGTGCCTGCCCACTCTTATTGGAAAAAGAGGAGAGTCTTGCCAGTGTGCACATTGCACACATAGAGTAACTGATTGCAAATTGTTTACTTGAGTCTTGAAAGCTCATTTAAAGGGAATATGTCACCGGGTTCTTGCTAATTAATCTGAGAGCAGTATGAAGTAGGGAAAGAGACCCTGATTCTAGTGATTTGTCACTTACTTTACTAGGTGCAGCAGTTGTGATACAATAAGAGTTTTCTCTGCTGTGGATGTAATAGCTTTCTATACACTTTGTATATTGTCAGTAAGCTGATAGTCAGTGGTGAGGGTGTGGTTGGACTAGGAGGCATGAGGGCAGCTAGTCATTCAGTGATAATCTGCTGATAAAACATTGATTGTCTTGAAACTACAGCACACAGTCTAGTAAATGAGACATCACTAAAATCAGTGTTCCAGCCCCTATCTTATGTTGCCTTCATATTAAATGACAAAAACCTGCTGACAGATTCCCTTTAAGGTATATCAAAACAATATGGAACCTCTAAAATTATGTAAAAGGCTTAACCGCAGGCAGTGAAAAACCACCATGAGCTAAGCCAAATTATCTATATACAATAGGTATTAAAAGAAGAAAGCAGCCATTGTCCCTAGTACAAAAGAAGAGTGGTGTCTTTATCATAAAGATCACAGCCTGAGATGTCGGCACAATGTTCAGCACGGAAGCATTGAAACGGAACATTCATGGGATGACACCTGAAGCTATTGACACAGTTTGGCATCATCGGAAAAGTCTTTATGCATCCACCACGTTCTAAGAAGTCTAGGAAGAAAAAGACGCGAGTCTCCGCCATTCTTCAGGTCAAGTGAATTTAGCCTCTGCCTGTGATCAATTCTGATAGCTTCATTGAAAGGTTCAGGTACGGACAGTGGGTAGCGGCACGGACAAACCGAAAACACGGCATGAAGAAAGTCCCAGACATTTCCCATCAATTTCAGGAGAAGCACTTTTGTCGGATTACTGCTTAAAAGGAAGCATAAACGATGCCTCATTTTCAATACAAAGAGCTCGGCAGGTTTGGAGAGAGAAGAATAAAGTAATATGCACATGTAATAACAAACGAGCAAGAGAAATGAGAAAAAAGTGATTCGCTGCCTGCCAGGAGAAAGACAGGCAATACTTTCACGAGTGCCCCTGAAAATTCATGTTGAGTTGGCAACTACGAAGACCAAAATAAAAATAGCACAGCTTGAAAGCATCATTCCCGAACCCTCACGGCTTTGTGGTGGAAATCATGAGGAAACCACTGATTGTGTAAAGTATGCAGGTTGCTGTTTGTGCCTCTGCCAGCTCATTAATAGCAGTTTCCATTATCAAAGGCCCAGACTTAATCACTATGGGACAATTTGCTGTTTTCCAAAAACCTTACCACCTGCCCGTAGGGCAAGATTTTCTGCCTCCAGAGGTGTGGACCGTTTCTTTTCTATGTTCTTTTTGGATTTTCTTACCATTTACATCTCTATGTGAAGATGCTCGTTAAACACTAATTACCTTGCAGTATCTGCTGCAGATCAGTGGAGTTGATGTCTAAGCAGTATTACAGATTTTTGGCAATGACTGTGTCTACAGGGGCAACTACTATGCCTTATCTGGAGGTGAGGTAGATCCTTGAAGTCCTTGGTTCGGATGAACAGTCATAAGATAGATGTTGTCAGTGCCATGAGATAAACTAGTTGGGAGCAGCGGAGGCTGGAGAGACTCATTGTTGTAAGGCCGATGAAGAAGAATTGGTATTTTGACCGTGCAGAGTAGCCTTGTTGATGTAGCAGAGCAGAGTAGGACTGGAGATGGAGCAGAGTTGTTCTGTAGCAGGGCAGGGTATATCAGATAACTCATTTGTGGTGTTTGTTAGATAACTCTCTTGTGGTGATGCCCTTAGCCCAGAAGTTAAGGAGTTATGTATGTCAGGAGTCTTCCTTGACATAATATAGCAGTGCCCTGTAGGGTTGAGCGAAACGGGTCGGCCATTTTCAGAAGTCGCCGACTTTTGGCAAAGTCGGGTTTCATGAAACCCGACCCCTGTGTGGGGTCGGCCATGAAGTCGGTGATCTTCTGAATCTGGTATCGGAATTCCGATCCCGAGTTCCGATATGTTTGCAATATCGGAAATCGGTATCGGAATCCATATTTAAGTGTAAAATAAAGAATTACAATAAAAAATATTGCTGTACTCACCCTCTGACGCGCCCTGGTACTAACCGGCAGCCTTTCTTCCTTCGAATCAGCGCGTGAAGGGCCTTAGATGACGTCGCGGCTTGTGATTGGTTGCGCGACCGCCCATGTGACCGCTCGCGCGACCAATCACAAGCCGCGATGTCACCGCAAGGTCCTTCAAGCGCTGATTCTTAGGAAGGAAGGCTGCCGGAAAGAAGCAGGGCGCGTCCGAGGGTGAGTATATACCTGATAGGAATATACTCACCCTCGGACGTGCCCTGCTTCTTTTCGGCAGCCTTTCTTCCTAAGAATCAGCGCTTGAAGGACCTTGCGGTGACGTCGCGGCTTGTGATTGGTCGCGCGAGCGGTCACATGGGCGGTCGCGCGACCAATCACAAGCCGCGACGTCATCTAAGGCCCTTCACGCGCTGATTCGAAGGAAGGAAGGTTCCCAGTTAGTACCAGGGTGCGTCCGAGGGTGAGTATAGCAATATTTTTTATTTTAATTCTTTGTTTTACACTTAAATATGGATCACAGGGCCTGAAGGAGAGTTTCCTCTCCTTCAGACCCTGGGAACCATTGGAAACCCAATGCACTGCATTGGGTTTCGAGTTTCGTCCGACCCCGACCTCGACTTATTTATAGGATCGGCCGATTTCACTCGACCCGACTTTTGAAAATGCCGGGTTTCTTGAAACCCGACCCGATCCTATAAAAGTAAAAGTCGCTCAACCCTAGTGCCCAGCGATGTAGCAGAACTTGGCATGTTAGATGACTCACTTGTGATGATGAAGTAGATGCAAGTGGTGGAGCAGAGCTGGATATGTCAAGAGATTAACTTGAGATAATTTCTCCCAGCAATGTAGAAGAACTTTGTATGTCAAGAGGCTCACTTGTAAGAGAGCTGATACAATGGCTGGTGTCCACGGAAGAGAGAAGGATCACCGCTAACGGAACACTTCTAAGCTGTCGTTTATGGCCTGAGGGTGTTATGTCAGAGATGCCACATGCCGAGATGAACTGGATTTACTGCAGGGAGCAGAATTTTCAGATAAATGTTATTCTTTCGTGAGTGAGGGAGACTGAGGATGTAACACTAGTGGCCAGAACGGTGCATTGGTCACACCAAGGTTGCACCAAGTATCCTAACTAGCATGTTGGTTAGACTTCAGTTTTAGCGAACGAAGGCAGCAGTTTGAACACTAAAGTGGGATGTTAATGGGTGCTATTGGAGTGCCCTGACCAGGGCAGTGGGGTACTCTGTACCAGGTCCGGTCTTAAAGGGCATGTCATGGTGGCTGCGACCCGGTGCGTGGCCCTGGGTGCGCAATTAAAGGGAAAGGTCTTTAAGAGGATTTGTAAAGTCTATGTTCATGACACCACCTGTGGTGTTTGGTCAGTTGGGACCGACGCTGCTTAACCCCTCTGTGACCTTAGACGTACTATCCCGTCGAGGTGCCCTGGGCTTATCTGACCCTGGACGGGATAGTACGTCATAGCCGATCGGCCGCGCTCACGGGGGGAGCGCGGCCGATCGCGGCCGGGTGTCAGCTGCTTATCGCCCCCGGCACATTAACCCCTGGCACACCGCGATCAAAGATGATCGCGATGTGCCGGCGGTGCAGGGAAGCACCGCGCAGGGAGGGGGCTCCCTGCGGGCTTCCCTGAGACCCCCGGAGCAACGCGATGTGATCGCGTTGCTGCGAGGGTCTCACCTCCCTCCCTGCTTCCTCCAGCCCCGGATCCAAGATGGCCGCAGATCCGGGTCCTGCAGGGAGTGAGGTGGCTTCACAGAGCCTGCTCAGAGCAGGCACTGTGAAGGCTGCAGCGCTGCATGTCAGATCAGTGATCTGACAGAGTGCTGTGCAAACTGTCAGATCACTGATCTGTGATGTCCCCCCCGGGACAAAGTAAAAAAGTAAAAAAAAAAATTTCCAAATGTGTAAAAAAAAATAAAAAAAAATATTCCAAAATAATGAAAAAGAAAAATATTATTCCCATAAATACATTTCTTCATCTAAATAAAAAAAAAAAAAAACAATAAAAGTGCAGATATTTAGTATCGCCGCGTCCGTAATGACCCGACCTATAAAACTGTCCCACTAGTTAACCCCTTCAGTAAACACCGTAAGAAAAAAAAAAAAAAAAAAACGAGGCAAAAAACAACGCTTTATTATCATACCGAACAAAAAGTGGAATAACACGCGATCAAAAGGACAGGCATAAATAACCATGGTACCGCTGAAAGCATCATATCGTCCCGCAAAAAACGAGCTGCCATACAGCATCATCAGCAAAAAATAAAAAAGTTATAGTCCTGAGAATAAAGCGATGCAAAAATAATTATTTTTTCTGTAAAATAGTTTTTATCGTATAAAAGCGCCAAACCATAAAAAAATGATATAAATGAGGTATCGCTGTAATCATACTGACCCGAAGAATAAAACTGATTTATCAATTTTACCAAACGCGGAACGGTATAAACGCCTCCCCCAATAGAAATTCATGAATAGCTGGTTTTTGGTCATTCTTCCTCACAAAAATCGGAATAAAAAGCGATCAAAAAATGTCACGTGCCCGAAAATGTTTTCAATAAAAACGTCAACTCGTCCCACAAAAAACAAGACCTCACATGACTCTGTGGACCAAAATATGGAAAAATTATAGCTCTCAAAATGTGGTATTGCAAAAAATATTTTTTGCAATAAAAAGGGTCTTTCAGTGTGTGACGGCTGCCAATCATAAAAATCCGCTAAAAAACACGCTATCAAAGTAAATCAAACCCCCCTTCATCACCCCCTTAGTTAGGGAAAAATAAAAAAAAAAGTATTTATTTCCATTTTCCCATTAGGGCTAGGGTTAGGGCTAGGGTTAGGGCTAGGGCTAGGGTTAGGGCTAGGGTTAGGGCTAGGGCTAGGGTTAGGGCTAGGGTTAGGGTTAGGGTTTGGGCTAGGGTTAGGGTTAGGGCTAGGGTTAGGGTTAGGGCTAGGGTTAGGGCTAGGGTTAGGGTTAGGGCTAGGATTAGGGCTAGGATTAGGGCTAGGGTTAGGGCTAGGATTAGGGTTAGGGCTAGGGTTAGGGTTGGGGCTACAGTTAGGGTTGGGGCTAAAGTTAGGGTTAGGGTTTAGATTACATTTACAGTTGGGAATAGGGTTGGGATTAGGGTTAGGGGTGTGTCAGGGTTAGAGGTGTGGTTAGGGTTACCGTTGGAATTAGGGTTAGGGGTGTGTTTAGATTAGGGTTTCAGTTATAATTGCGGGGTTTCCACTGTTTCGGCACATCAGGGTCTCTCCAAACACGACATGGCGTCCGATCTCAATTCCAGCCAATTCTCCGTTGAAAAAGTAAAACAGTGCTCCTTCCCTTCCGAGTTCTCCTGTGTGCCCAAACAGTGGTTCCCCCCCACATATGGGGTATCAGCGCACTCAGGACAAATTGGACAACAACTTTTGTGGACCAATTTCTCCTGTTACCCTTGGGAAAATACAAAACTGGGAGCTACAAAATAATTTTTGTGGGAAAACAAAAAGATTTTTTATTTTCACGGCTCTGCGTTATAAACTGTAGTGAAACACTTGGGGGTTCAAAGTTCTCACAACACATCTAGATAAGTTCATTGAGGGGTCTAGTTTCCAATATGGGGTCACTTGTGGGGGGTTTCTACTGTTTAGGTACATTAGGGGCTCTGCAAACGCAATGTGATGCCTGCAGACCAATCCATCTAAGTCTGCATTCCAAATGATGCTCCTTCCCTTCCGAGCCCTCCCATGCGCCCAAACGGTGGTTCCCCCCCACATATCAGGTATCAGCGTACTCAGGACAAATTGGACAACAACATTTAGGGTCCAATTTCTCCTGCTAACCTTGGAAAAATACAAAACTGGGGGCTAAAATATAATTTTTGTGGAAAAAAAAATATTTTTTATTTGCACGGCTCTGCGTTATAAACTGTAGTGAAATACTTGGGGGTTCAAAGCTCTCACAACACATCAAGATGAGTTCCTTAGGGGGTCTACTTTCCAAAATGGTGTCACTTGTGGGGGGTTTCTACTGTTTAGGTACATTAGGGGCTCTGCAAACGCAATGTGACGCCTGCAGACCATTCCATCTAAGTCTGCATTCCAAATGGCGCTCCTTCCCTTCCGAGCCCTCCCATGCGCCCAAACGGTGGTTCCCCCCCACATATGGGGTATCAGCGTACTCAGGACAAATTGGACAACAACTTTTGGGGTCCAATTTCTCCTGTTACCCTAGGGAAAATACAAAACTGGGGGCTAAAAAATCATTTTTGTGGGAAAAAAATTTTGTTTTATTTTTATGGCTCTGCATTATAAACTTCTGTGAAGCCCTTGGTGGGTCAAAGTGCTCACCACACATCCAGATAAGTTCCTTAGGGGGTCTACTTTCCAAAATGGTGTCACTTGTGGGGGGTTTCAATGTTTAGGCACATCAGTGGCTCTCCAAACGCAACATGGCGTCCCATCTCAATTCCTGTCAATTTTGCATTGAAAAGTCAAACGGCGCTCCTTCCCTTCCGAGCTCTCCCATGCGCCCAAACAGTGGTTTACTGCCACATATGGGGTATCAGCGTACTCAGGACAAATTGGACAACAACTTTTGAGGTCCAATTTCTTCTCTTACCCATGGAAAAATAAAAAATTGGGGGCAAAAATATAATTTTTGTGAAAAAATATGATTTTTTATTTTTACGGTTCTGCATTATAAACTTCTGTGAAGCACTTGGTGGGTCAAAGTGCTCACCACACATCCAGATAAGTTCCTTAGGGGGTCTACTTTCCAAAATGGTGTCACTTGTGGGGGGTTTCAATGTTTAGGCATATCAGGGGCTCTCCAAATGCAACATGGCGTCCCATCTCAATTCCAGTCAATTTTGCATTGAAAAGTCAAACGGCGCTCCTTCCCTTCCGAGCTCTCCCATGCGCCCAAACAGTGGTTTACTGCCACATATGGGGTATCAGCGTACTCAGGACAAATTGGACAACAACTTTTGGGGTCCATTTTCTCCTGATACCCTTGGTAAAATAAAACAAATTGGAGCTGAAGTAAATTTTTTGTGTAAAAAAGTTAAATGTTCATTTTTATTTAAACATTCCAAAAATTCCTATTAAACACCTGAAGGGTTAATAAACTTCTTGAATGTGGTTTTGAGCACCTTGAGGGGTGCAGTTTTTAGAATGGTGTCACATTTGGGAATTTTCTATCATATAGACCCCTCAAAATGACTTCAAATGAGACGTGGTCCCTAAAAAAAAATGGTGTTGTAAAAATGAGAAATTGCTGGTCAACTTTTAACCCTTATAACTCCCTAACAAAAAAAAAATTTGGTTCCAAAATTATGCTGATGTAAAGGAGACATGTGGGAAATGTTACTTATTAAGTATTTTGTGTGACATATCTCTGTGATTTAATTGCATAAAAATTCAAAGTTTGAAAATTGCGAAATTTTCAAAATTTTCGCCAAATTTCGGGTTTTTTCACAAATAAACGCAGGTACTATCAAAGAAATTTTACCACTATCATGAAGTACAATATGTCACGAGATAACAATGTCAGAATCACCAGGATCCGTTGAAGCGTTTCGGAGTTATAACCTCATAAAGGGACAGTGGTCAGAATTGTAAAAATTGGCCTGGTCATTGACGTGCAAACCACCCTTGGGGGTAAAGGGGTTAAAGGGGTCCTCTGGGATGATGGTATGCAGCAAGGTGGTGATGCTTCTCACAGGTGAAGCGGGGTCCCCAGAGCTTCCCAAGTGTATGGCAAGATGGTGTAAGCCGATGAATGCACAAAGAACGAGGACACAAGTTTGCAAACCTGGTTTACTGATGGTAGCAATCCTCAGTCCAGGGTACCTGGTGTAGGGTAGCTGCAGCCCAGCAGGCTTGGAGGCAATAGGAGATCCCTCTCCCAGGTGAGGTCCGTATGTCTTTCCTACTTGCACCAGATGGCGAGGTCCCTGCAGCTTAAAGCTTGCTGACGGGGTCCCCTATCTCCTGTCTTAAGACAGATGTCTGTACGATAGGCAGTTTGAGCCTGTTTATAGGATCTCTTAGATGACCTGGCTTTTAAGGTCGCTGCTTCACTGCAGACTTATTACAGGCAATTGACATATAGTACTATGCCCTCCAGTTCTGTCACACGTCCTGGAGAACAACACGATCTCGGGCTCCCGGTACCGGTTCTGCACTCTGGCTCCCAGAGTGTCCTTCCGCTGTTCAACTGCTGAGCCTCTTCCTCCTCTGTGCTTCTTCCCTCTAAGCTCCTCCACAATTCAACTCTCCTTCTGCTTCTCTTTCAAGGGGTAGCAGCTCCCTTGTAGCTGCTCGGCCCCCACGTCTGCTTCAGACATCCTTCTGCTCCCCTGGAGACCAACTGTCTCCCTCTACTTTCTCCCTCAGACTAGCTAGCTCCTCCTCCAGACCAGGATACATAAAGTGTAAGGAAGCTGTACTGAATCCAGGTCCTGAGCCCCCCCTCCTGGCCTAGATTCAGATGTGTTGAATGTAAGTGCCTTACCTGATAGACAGAATCTCCCTTGCCTCCAAGCGTGATATCACCCTCCTCGAAAGGATGGCAACAACACTGCAACAACCGGCTACCTGAGGTGTTGCACTATATCCCCTATAAGACTATAGCTCAGATTCATCAAGACCAGTGTGATCAGCACAAGCCTTGATGAGGAGTCATGTTTGAGTCAGAAGCTCCAATGCGACCCCTCATCAAGTCTGGTGCTCTTCACACTAGTATTTATGAATCTCAGCACATCATGAATTAGACGAGTTGTGACATTACTCCCCTGATCCGTCCCTGTCACGCACCAAAAATGCTGCAAATATTTTGCAACTTATGATAGTGCAGGAAAGAGATAGCTGAGCACTTGGCTAGCACCATCAGTCTTATAAACTCTGAACGAAGGGGTTGTGCGAATAACTGGCCATCAAATGTGGTCTCAGAAGGAGCCTCAATCTTATGACCGGTGGGTGGGCCAGCAAAGTTACCCTCAGCAGTTTGCAAAAAATCAATTAATCGTAGCATAGGTAATAAACATACAATCTTGCTGCAAGATAAAGCCTCTGGATGATAATAACTCTCATTTTGCAATTCCCCAAAATATTTTTCATAGCCTCATGCATAATTAAAGCCAAAATAAGAAAGTACTTTCAGCCTCATTGGCTTCTACCTGCTTCCAGTTACACAGGATCGAATGCTGTAATTTATACTGCAAGACACAAACCCATCAACAAAGTCTGCAATGATCCTTGTACTACCAGCAGTTAAACGGTTAATTTTAGATTATTAACTCTGCAGTATTGCAATATTTGATTTTTTTTTTTTTTTTTGGCTTTCAAACTCTGCGTAGTGATTGATTTTCAATAGTGTGCTTTTAGTATTGTAGCCAAAAGTCAATTAACAAAAAAGCAGTAAAAGCAGCAGAAGAACATTTCCAGCAGGTGCACAAAATCCATCCAAGAGTTGAACTCTTTACCAAAGAAAACTCCTGCCTGCAATGAACGTGCCCCGTCCAGGTAGAGCGAGTTCATCGTGGTCTTAGAGCCGAGAAAAAGAATGAGCAGAATTCAATTATACTGAAAGTATGAGAGTCGTTTATGTTGGAAGAAAAGTCCTGAAATAACTTGACAACACGAAGGAGAGCAAAACAACCCACATACGAGGCCTCGATAACTCCGATGACCCCATTTTAGAGATTAACCTGCAATAGACAAATTGTCCACGATGTTTTTCTCTTTTGCAGAAGAATGTTCAGTATAAAGAGACAATGCTTAAACTTTCTCCCATTTATCGGTAGAGACAATGGGCATTTTTGTCATGTAGACAAGTCTAAAAATGCGCCAAATTTATCATTCCAGTGGCCCATGATGTTTCATAAATCTGGTGCATCTTTAGATAGTGTAGTTTAAAGCACAATTCCAGCATTTTTTTCTATTTCACTGCTAAACTGGTGGTACTAACGAATGACCCCTGCACCTAAAATTATGATCATCACTTGCTGTCTGCAGCCCTTCCCAGCACCGCTTCAGTCTTGCACCACCACCATGTGAGCACCATCAGAGAGCAGTCACAAGCTCTCTATGCAAATCTGTGAAAGCCAGAACATAACTCTCTCAGACTCACATTGAAAAGTGACCTACTGTCACAGGTTTACAGCGACAGAGAGGAGCAAGAAAACCACAGCATCTGATTTCTCCTACTCCTGCACTTCACCATCTTATCAAACTGTGTAAATGTTTTTTAGCAGTGCGGGAGTTAATCTGCTCTGTTGAGAGCTCCTGGAAGTTTAGGTTCTTAGCTGTGCACTGTTAGTCTCTCCCATTTCCTATATAATCTTGGTCCTGGCTAGCACTCATTGTCAGAGATAGCTTATGCTGCATGGCTGGAGGTTGTTAGTGGTTATTATTGGAGAAGGCATTTGGTGGATTTATTTGTGACTGTTGCTAGGTTTTGACTGTGTGATAATTCCCTTTCTTCTCCTACTTTGGTTTAACCCTATCCTCCACTACACGGTGTATTCCTCTGTTGTCTGTGTGTGTGAATTTGTATGTTTGGTATTGTTTATTATCCCTGTTCGAATTACCTTTTTAGTCTGGTTGGTGTATAACAGTATATTACTACTCCCCTCTTCCCTGGGTGGGGGAAAGGTAAAGACAGACTGCGAATAAAGAAGCTAAGGCAAGGTAAGTGACCCCGGCATCTTCACCATCAGAAGTAACCAAGGGAACAGGGTGAACTATGGCCCTACCATTAGGAAGAGGGAAGGCACACCTGGTCCTGGGACATCCGACAACAGAGTCATGATATCTACTGCCCATTCCAGTAAACGCTGAAGCTATCCAGCAGGTCACAAATTTGTGACACCATTCCAATGCTGCAATTAAAAAAAACACTGCAGAGATACTTTAAGTTTACACCATCTATTATTTGGCTTATTTTATTTGCCTAAAATTTGGCACATTTTTTGGTGCACAATGGCTTTGATTAATCAAGACCGACGCTTTTCTCACCGGTCCGGTCTTGATGGGGGGGCAGAGTGGAGACAGATGCTCCTGAATCATGAAGTCTCGCCATGATTGGAGTGAGAGTAATAGTGTGAGAAGTGCCAGTACTCATCTTGAATTTCATTGTCCTTTGCGTTACAGCCCGAAAGCGTCCCCTGTTCTGGCCCAGCTCTACCTATTACAACAGAGTTGGAAAAACTAGCATTAAAACAAGAAAAATAGCAAAATTACACCAAAAGTTTGCAACTTTTCAAACATTTTGTATGGAATTAAAGCTTTATTGAATTGGAGTCATTGTTACACATAAAATTAGAGATGGGCGAACTTGAACAGTAAAGTTCGGCTTCCATACCAAACATCTACTGTTCGAGCACAGACACTGAGCACGGACTTCAAATTCTCTTTAACCAACCTCTTAGACCTTGCAAAATCAAAAAAATTACAATATCAAACCTTTCTCCCATATCCAGACACAAATGAAGCTGAAACTAAGTAATTAACATCTGCAACCTCCAAATCCAAGATTTTCATCAGCGGAATTATAGATACATTAACACACTCAAACTGATGTCACGGGTGATACATTCCACGTTCTTTTTTGTATACTTTTTTCGTCAAGCATTGTTCTACTGTTGGAAAAATAGAAAATCGTCCTCGTTCGCTGGAGAGATTGATGTGTTAAAATGGGCCAGAAAACCGTTAATTAAATTCGTAAAGACATGTAGAAAAAAATTCTTCAGCGTTCCCTAATCTCATCTGTGTTGTGTAGTGTATCGTCTTAGTGACTTTTCCGGAGTGTCAGGGCACTGATCATGGAAGCAGTGATAGCAATCAGACGTACAGCTTTGCTCCACGCTGCAACCTGCTAATTTGATAACATTTGCTTATCACATTAGCACTGCTGGGACAATGTTCTGGAAAAAAACTACACATGTTACAAGAATCTCTCGCTATTTTACATTTTACTGATGTCCCCAAAGGGCAGAATGAGTTCAAGGAATAGGAACTGGCAGAGAGTAATTACCCAGCTAAAACATTTGGTTCGATGTGCTATCCGAGACTCAACAAAAATAGAAAAATGGCAATTATAATCGTGTACTATTAGAAATAGCTCTCATGGTAATGAACAAGATTTGTCCATTGCTTGGAAGCAGAGCCACCATTAAGATAACACAGGTTGCCAAACTTATATCTGTGCTGCCCTCCAACGTCCACCCACCTATACAAACACAGGAAAAAAAAAGTAAAATCAAAAGGTCCTAGCCATTGGGCAATGATGTGCCAACTGGGTGCCATTGCTATGTCACGCAATCCCTGCAACCGTTTAGCACTGGCTTGACTCTTCTCTCCTACGGACATTATTTACATCCAGAGGAATAAATCAATGGCAGCTCTCACTTCCTCTGGATGACTTGATTTGTCCAAAGGTGGGGGCAGTGAAGTCAACATTGATTGGCCTCAGGGATCACGTGACATAAAAATGTCACGTGAGCCCAGGGGAGTCAGTGATGACACCTCTAGAACAACACTGGCACTGGAGGTGAGTATAGATGCAAATATTTTGCCGCGATGAAACATAAAGATTGAGAAGAGGTTGTCTGTGTAGAGCTTGAAAAGAGTCAGATAGAGTCCTAGGAGTCCTAGGAGTCCTCAGAGTGTCATACAGTTTTTTCAGGGCAATTGAAGTACTTTTTAGAAAAATTCAGCAAAGATGGCAAGATCGAATTTAAACTCTCGATAGAGTTACTCATTTCCACGTCTAAGTAAAATTTCTAGAAAACTGTGGACTTGGCTCAGAGAAAATGAAGCAAATATTTTTTTTCTCCAATGACCATGCTAAATAACATCAATTATTAGTATATCTTTTTCCAGTTTGGCAAAAAATTAGGGCAATTCTTCAGATACAACTCAATAGAGTGTATGCTATTGGGAAAAATTGGTGCCCTAAGCTCAATGACACATTAGTGAACTAACACCTTATTCTAATACTAGAGCCAGAGGCTTGTCTATAGTAATAATGCTCACTTTTTAGGTTCTAAACCAGCCATGGATAAACAATTGTTCTAATAATTTGTCAGTAATGAGGAATACGATACACACTATCAGGATTCATTACTTAAAAAAAAATCTGATTTCTGAGGAAAGTGTGATGACATAAGTTCAGATGTCTTCTTTCTTACCTTTCCTCTTGTTTAAATATTACTCACGAGTCACGACTCAGTGATGCGTGATGTGACATTACTAGCTTTAAAAAATAAAAATGATTTTTGAGATACTTTGGTCACTCTTCAGTACTCATTGGTGCCTCCATTCGCTGACTGGCTCTCACATGATGTCGCACGAATAGCCCACTATGCAATACATGTACTGACTAGGCCAATCAGTGTAGGAAACTACTCATTGAAGTGTATTAAGGCGGGTCCCAAGTTTTGAACACAACCAATAATACACCTGTCCCGGTTATCCCAGGCTCTGCTTCCTTCACATAGGTCCGCTGCCCCCTGTTGTGTTCCACATCGGATTTTGCAGGTTGCCCGTGGTGGCTCAGTGTCGTAATTTTCAATTATCCTGGTTGAAGCCCATTAGGAAACACACCAGTGTCTTAGGATTGAGATTAGAGACTTTACTTTGGTGTACGCCATCTTTTGTGAACGCCATGCTTTCACTTGCTTCATTCTTTGCTTTTTTCCACTTCATCCGTCCTGCTGCTCCCAAGATTCTTGTGTTCCAAATCCTTTGTTCCACACATCCTGCCAGTTGCGCCAATGATTGGGGTCTGTGTGGCCACACAGACCTGGGGTTTAATGGGTTTACGTCACAAGGTGAGCCTCACACAACCTCAATGATGTCTAGATGTCCTAGCAGGGCATATAGAAAGGGGGCTGTCCTTTTTTAAAAAAAAAATTTGCCTTGGAATAAGGGATACTGTATATACTGTGTATTTGTATGTGACCTATATCTATAGCGCCTTGGCCAGTTCATAATGTCACTATCTAGTGGCTATTATGATGCTTGAATCATCTATGTGTGGAGACAGGGAGAGTACCTGATCAATCAGCATTCTTCTCTCTTTTTATTGTGCCTTTTACCTTGTCTTATTCTTTTTCCATCGCCTTTCATCTTCTGGTTCTCTTCGCACTTTAATCTTTTTCTTTGACCATTGCCTTCTACTTATATCAAAGACATGTTGTTTACTTATATATCATAGCCTAATTATTAGAACACTAAGGCTCAATTATCAAAAGCGATCACATTCTGTTCCTTCAACAAAATATAAAAGGTCGGGGAATTGTTGGAAATGTTGGAGCCATTCTAAATTGATATTTGCGGTATGGAATATAAACATGGTTGCTAAATATCAATAGATAGTGTATGTTCCTTTAAGGGGTTGAGGGTTAAAAAATCATGTCACACCTACTGTATCCATGGGTTGTATCTGACATACAGTAGTTATCAATGGTTTTAAGTTTATCAGGATGGTTTAGATTTTTTTCTTTCATGACTTATCTTATGACATGGATTC
This sequence comes from Ranitomeya imitator, assembly GCF_032444005.1. Classification (NCBI taxonomy): domain Eukaryota; kingdom Metazoa; phylum Chordata; class Amphibia; order Anura; family Dendrobatidae; genus Ranitomeya; species Ranitomeya imitator. Next base: position 200,063,503 of record NC_091288.1, read on the forward strand.
ACTGAGCCATGGGTCTGGATACAAAGCTGTGATAGAGGCACTAAGATTGAGCAAATAGCATGTGGAACAGCTGAGAAAGATTAGTAGGCTTCCATATAGAGCAATGTGGATATTCTGGACAGTATCTGGAACAGTAGAGATGGAAATTCTAGTCGGTATATGGAATAATATGGTACAGTGTAGCTGGATGTACTAGTACAGCAGAGTGAAATATACAGATGGACACTTTAAAACAACAGAACAGAGTGTGTGAACAGCACCATGGAACTGCAGATTTGGGTGTGCAGTATGACTGAGATGTGTTTTTTAGGAGGCACTCTTTGGCGGAAACATAACACAGCCTAGAGAAAGAACACAGCTGAATTTGAATAGTAACTCATCATGATCCGCGCACATGGTACCCAGCGTCCATGTAACTACCTGAATACTCAGGCGGCATGCATGAAAGCCCAAGACTTACAAAAGCAGATGGAACTGACTGCCAGGACAGGAAGACACAGAGCCCGATGCTGCAGCCAGGACTAGGGAGTAATATTTCTGAGACAATCCCAGAGAATTCAGGGATGTCCTTGGCTGAAATGGGCAGTCCCGCACCGCTTAAGGTACCGTCACACTTAGCGACGCTGCAGCGATACCGACAACGATCCGGATCGCTGCAGCGTCGCTGTTTGGTCGCTGGAGAGCTGTCACACAGACCGCTCTCCAGCGAGCAACGATGCCGGTAACCAGGGTAAACATCGGGTAACTAAGCGCAGGGCCGCACTTAGTAACCCGATGTTTACCCTGGTTACCATCCTAAAAGTAAAAAAAACAAACAGTACATACTTACCTACAGCCGTCTGTCCTCCAGCGCTGTGCTCTGCACTCCTCCTGTACTGTCTGTGTGAGCACAGCGGCCGGAAAGCAGAGCGGTGACGTCACCGCTCTGCTTTCCGGCTGACCGACGCTCACAGTCAGTGCAGGAGGAGAGCAGAGCACAGCGCTGGAGGACAGACGGCTGTAGGTAAGTATGTACTGTTTGTTTTTTTTACTTTTAGGATGGTAACCAGGGTAAACATCGGGTTACTAAGCACGGCCCTGCGCTTAGTTAGCCGATGTTTACCCTGGTTACCAGTGAAGACATCGCTGAATCGGTGTCACACACGCCGATTCAGCGATGTCTGCGGGGAGTCCAGCGACCAAATAAAGTTCTGGACTTTCTTCCCCGACCAGCGACAGCACAGCAGGGGCCTGATCGCTGCTGCCTGTCACACTGGACGATATCGCTAGCGAGGACGCTGCAACGTCACGGATCGCTAGCGATATCGTCTAGAGAGACGGTACCTTTAGTTGTGTTCCTGGGTGCGTCCTAGAGAAGGACTTAAAAATCAATCATTTGCCAACAGCAATTTTGGTGAATTCGATGTGATATTGTAGCTTCGTGCTACTGAAGTAAATGATGCTGAAGTGCGATACTAGACACAGTCTGTGGTAAAGTGTGGGACTGTTTTTGGAAGAAAGCATCTTTGATTATCTAATCCTATCCAACCCCTTTATTAACACGTCTAGGCTGTCATATACTATATCTGCAGTTTTATCCTATGGAAAAAAAACTTGACAGCAATGGAAAGAAACTGAAAGGGAAAAGATAAAGATTAGATATTAAAAAAAACTTTGTCACAGTGAGGGTGATCAATGAGCGGAACAGGCAGCCACGAGAGGTGGTGAGTAGGGTTGAGCGACCTTTACTTTTATAGGATCGGGTCTGGTTTCACGAAACCCGACTTTTTCAAAAGTCGGGTCGAGTGAAATCGGCCGATCCTATAAAAAAGTCGGGGTCGGGGTCGGCCGAAACTCGAAACCCAATGCAATGCATTGGGTTTCCATGGTTCCCAGGGTCTGAAGGAGCGGAAACTCTCCTTCAGGCCCTGCGATCCATATTTTAGTGTAAAATAAAGAATTAAAATAAAAAATATCGCAATACTTACCCTCTGACGCGCCCTGGTACTAACCGGGAACCTTCCTTCCTTAGAATCAGCCTTCCAGGACCTTGCGGTGACGTCGCGGTGACGTCGCGGCTTGTGATTGGTCGCGCGAGCGGTCACATGGGCGGCCGCGCGGCCAATCACAAGCCGCGACGTCACCGCGACGTCACCGCAAGGTCCTGGAAGGCTGATTCTAAGGAAGGAAGGTTCCCGGTTAGTACCAGGGCGCGTCAGAGGGTAAGTATTGCGATATTTTTTATTTTAATTCTTTATTTTACACTTAAATCTGAATTCCAATACCAATTCCCGATATAAACATATCGGGAATCGGTATCGGAATTCCGATTCTAGATTCAAAAGATCGCCGACTTCATGGCCGACCCCACACAGGGGTCGGGTCGGGTTTCATGAAACCCGACCTTGCCAAAAGTCGGCGACTTTTGAAAAATTTCGACCCGTTTCGCTCAACCCTAGTGGTGAGTTCTCCTCCAATGGAAGTCTTCAAACAGGGGCTGGACAGACATCTGTCTGAGATGGTTTAGTGAATCCTGCACTGAGCCGGGGGTTGGACATGACGACCCTGGAGGTCCCTTCCAACTGTAACATTCTATGATTCTATTATTCTAAAACAATTGCAGAAAAAATCCAAAATAATGACTGGCAATGCTTTGGAATCCTAGCTGTGCTATGATGGGTGCCAAGATTGTAATTTCATGCCATCACAAGGATTCTTTCTGAGATATCAATGGGATGTACCTTCAATGTTGAAAAGTTATGCAATATTTATTGAGAACAGAGTACTTTCTTCAAATATGACATTGATGTATCGACCACCAATACTCCTAACAATTTTCTGACTACTGTGATACATTCTCAAAGATTCCAATGAATTCCCTGGATGTTGACTTCATCCTTGCAATCTATTTTCAATGCATTTGGATTTGTGCGCCTCCATAGGCGCTCGTTCCTCTAGTCATGCTGCATTAATTAACATTTGTGTTATCACATGGATTTCTGTGTTGACATACACTCCACAGTGTTAAAGCACCTAAAATTCAGGCGATAAAAGGAGTTTTTAACTTGTACTAAATTCAGTCTCACTTAAGGTAATGAAAATCTGAATGTGCACTGTGCTTTTTATGATGGACAGTTCTTAACATAATCGCTTAAAATATTTTTTTCTTCTGTAATATATCCATCGCGTCTCTGAGGTCATTATTTTTTTATTTTCACTGTGTGAAACTTTTCACTGCAAAAAACTTTTGCTTTGATAATATCAAGGCTTATATTACATGGTATAGGGTAGTTGTTATGAAAGGCAATTCAGTACCAAAATGGACATAGCGTTCAGAGCACATACAGTGATCTGACAATAACTCAAAATCATAGAACGAGCTCTGAGACGTGGGAACTCTGCAGACCGCAATCCCTAATCCTCTCCAAACAACACTAGAGGCAGCCGTGGATTGTGCCTAACTCTGCCTATGCAACTCGGCACAGCCTGAGAAACTAACTAGCCTGAAGATAGAAAATAAGCCTACCTTGCCTCAGAGAAATACCCCAAAGGAAAAGGCAGCCCCCCACATATAATGACTGTGAGTAAGATGAAAAGACAAACGTAGGGATGAAATAGATTCAGCAAAGTGAGGCCCGACTTTCTTAACAGAGCGAGGATAGGAAAGATAACTTTGCGGTCTACACAAAACCCTAAAGAAAACCACGCAAAGGGGGCAAAAAGACCCTCCGTACCGAACTAACGGCACGGAGGTACACCCTTTGCGTCCCAGAGCTTCCAGCAAAACAATTAGACAAGCTGGACAGAAAAAATAGCAAACAAATAGCAAAGAAGAACTTAGCTATGCAGAGCAGCAGGCCACAGGAATGATCCAGGGAAAAACAAGTCCAACACTGGAACATTGACAGGAAGCCAGGATCAAAGCATTAGGTGGAGTTAAGTAGAGCAGTACCTAACGACCTCACCACATCACCTGAGGTAGGAAACTCGGAAGCCGCAATACCACTTTCCTCCACCAACAGAAGCTCACAGAGAGAATCAGCCGAAGTACCACTTGTGACCACAGGAGGGAGCTCTGCCACAGAATTCACAACAGTACCCCCCCCTTGAGGAGGGGTCACCGAACCCTCACCAGAGCCCCCAGGCCGACCAGGATGAGCTGTTGTGAATTCTGTGGCTGAATTCACTCCTGTGGTCACAAGTGGTACTGCAGCTTCTGGGCTTCCTCCCTCAGGTGTTCTGGTGAGCTCGTTGGCTGCCTTGTTATTTAACTCCTCCTGATTCTGTCCTCCTTGCTCCTTGTCAATGTTCCAGTGTTGGATCTGAGCTTCTGGATCTTTTCTGTGGCCTGCTGCTCTGCTTAGATAAGTGCTTCTTTGCTTTTGTTGCTGTTTTTTCTGTCCAGCTTGTCTATTCGTTTTTGCTGGAAGCTCTGAGACGCAAAGGGTGTACCGCCGTGCCGTTAGTTCGGAGGACTAAGGAGTTTGAGAGGACATGGATATTCAGGCTCTGTGCTCTTCAATGGATAATCTCGTTATAAATGTACAAAAGATTCAAGATACTATTGATCAGAAATCTATGCTAGAACCAAGAATTCCTATTCCTGATTTGTTTTTTGGTGATAGAACTAAGTTTCTGAGCTTCAAAAATAATTGTAAGCTATTTCTGGCCTTGAAACCTCATTCTTCTGGTAATTCAGTTCAACAGGTTTTGATTATTATTTCTTTTTTGCGCGGCGACCCTCAGGACTGGGCATTTTCTCTTGCGCCAGGAGACCCTGCATTGAGTGGTGTCGATGCGTTTTTCCTGGCGCTCGGATTGCTGTACGATGAGCCTAATTCAGTGGATCAGGCTGAGAAAAATTTGCTGGCTTTGTGCCAGGGTCAGGATGATATAGAAGTATATTGTCAGAAATTTAGGAAGTGGTCAGTACTCACTCTGTGGAATGAATCTGCGCTGGCAGCTTTGTTCAGAAAGGGTCTCTCTGAGGCTCTTAAGGATGTCATGGTGGGTTTTCCTATGACTGCTGGTTTGAATGAGTCTATGTCTTTGGCCATTCAGATCAGTCGTCGCTTGCGCGAGCGTAAATCTGTGCACCATCTGGCGGTATTGTCTGAGATTAAACCTGAGCCTATGCAGTGCGATAGGACTATGACCAGAGTTGAACGGCAAGAACACAGACGTCTGAATGGGCTGTGTTTCTACTGTGGTGATTCCACTCATGCTATTTCTGATTGTCCTAAGCGCACTAAGCGGTTCGATAGGTCTGCCGTCATTGGTACTGTACAGTCCAAATTCCTTCTGTCCATTACCTTGATATGCTCTTTGTCATCGTATTCTATCATGGCGTTTATGGATTCAGGCGCTGCCCTGAATCTGATGGATTTGGATTATGCTAAACGTTGTGGGTTTTTCTTGGAGCCTTTGCGGTGTCCTATTCCGTTGAGAGGAATTGATGCTACACCTTTGGCCAAGAATAAACCTCAGTACTGGGCCCAGCTGACCATGTGCATGGCTCCTGCACATCAGGAAGTTATTCGCTTTCTGGTGCTACATAATCTGCATGATGTGGTCGTGTTGGGGTTGCCATGGCTACAAACCCATAATCCAGTATTGGATTGGAACTCTATGTCGGTATCCAGCTGGGGTTGTCAGGGAATACATGGTGATGTTCCATTTTTGTCTATTTCGTCATCCACTCCTTCTGAGGTCCCAGAGTTCTTGTCTGATTATCAGGATGTATTTGAAGAGCCCAAGTCCGATGCCCTACATCCGCATAAGGATTGTGATTGTGCTATCAATTTGATTCCTGGTAGTAAATTCCCTAAAGGTCGTTTATTTAATTTATCCGTGCCTGAACACACCGCTATGCGCAGTTATGTGAAGGAATCCCTGGAGAAGGGACATATTCGCCCATCGTCATCACCACTGGGAGCAGGGTTCTTTTTTGTAGCCAAGAAGGATGGTTCGCTGAGACCGTGTATTGATTACCGCCTTCTTAATAAGATCACTGTTAAGTTTCAGTATCCCTTGCCATTGTTATCTGACTTGTTTGCTCGGATTAAGGGGGCTAGTTGGTTCACTAAGATAGATCTTCGTGGTGCGTATAATCTGGTGAGAATCAGGCAAGGAGATGAATGGAAAACGGCATTTAATACGCCCGAGGGTCATTTTGAGTATCTAGTGATGCCGTTCGGACTTGCCAATGCTCCATCTGTTTTTCAGTCTTTTATGCATGACATCTTCCGTGAGTATCTGGATAAATTCCTGATTGTTTACTTGGATGACATTTTGATCTTCTCAGATGATTGGGAGTCTCATGTGAAGCAGGTCAGAATGGTTTTTCAGGTCCTGCGTGCTAATTCTTTGTTCGTGAAGGGATCAAAGTGTCTCTTCGGTGTGCAGAAAGTTTCATTTTTGGGGTTCATCTTTTCCCCTTCTACTATCGAGATGGATCCGGTTAAGGTCCAAGCCATCCAGGATTGGACTCAGCCGACATCTCTGAAAAGTCTGCAAAAGTTCCTGGGTTTTGCTAATTTTTATCGTCGCTTCATCTGTAATTTTTCTAGCATTGCCAAACCATTGACCGATTTGACCAAGAAGGGTGCTGATTTGGTTAATTGGTCTTCTGCTGCCGTGGAAGCTTTTCAGGAGTTGAAGCGTCGTTTTTGCTGTGCCCCTGTGTTGTGTCAACCAGATGTTTCTCTTCCGTTCCAGGTCGAGGTTGATGCTTCTGAGATTGGAGCAGGGGCGGTTTTGTCACAGAGAGGTTCTGGTTGCTCAGTGTTGAAACCATGTGCTTTCTTTTCCAGGAAGTTTTCTGCTGCTGAGCGTAATTATGATGTGGGCAACCGAGAGTTGCTGGCCATGAAGTGGGCATTCGAGGAGTGGCGTCATTGGCTTGAAGGAGCTAAGCATCGCGTGGTGGTATTGACTGATCATAAGAACCTTACTTATCTCGAGTCTGCCAAGCGGTTGAATCCTAGACAGGCCCGTTGGTCGTTATTTTTTGCTCGCTTCGATTTTGTGATTTCGTACCTTCCGGGCTCTAAAAATGTGAAGGCGGATGCTCTGTCTAGGAGTTTTGTGCCCGACTCTCCGGGTTAATCTGAGCCGGCGAGTATCCTCAAGGAAGGAGTCATTGTGTCTGCCATCTCCCCTGATTTGCGGCGAGTGTTGCAAAAATTTCAGGCTAATAAACCTGATCGTTGTCCGGCCGAGAAACTGTTCGTCCCTGATAGGTGGACTAGTAAAGTTATCTCTGAACTTCATTGTTCGGTGTTGGCTGGTCATCCAGGAATCTTTGGTACCAGAGAGTTAGTGGCTAGATCCTTCTGGTGGCCATCTCTGTCACGGGATGTACGTACTTTTGTGCAGTCCTGTGGGATTTGTGCTAGGGCTAAGCCCTGCTGTTCACGTGGGTTGCTTTTGCCCTTGCCGGTCCCGAAGAGGCCTTGGACACATATTTCGATGGATTTCATTTCTGACCTTCCCGTTTCTCAAAAGATGTCAGTCATTTGGGTGGTCTGTGATCGCTTTTCTAAAATGGTCCATCTGGTGCCCTTGGTTAAATTGCCTTCCTCCTCTGATTTGGTACCTTTGTTCTTCCAGCATGTGGTTCGTTTGCATGGCATTCCTGAGAATATTGTTTCTGACAGAGGTTCCCAGTTTGTTTCAAGGTTCTGGCGAGCCTTTTGTGGTAGGATGGGCATTGACCTATCTTTTTCCTCAGCTTTCCATCCTCAGACTAATGGCCAGACCGAACGAACCAATCAGACCTTGGAAACATATCTGAGATGTTTTGTTTCTGCAGACCAGGATGATTGGGTGTCCTTTTTGCCGTTGGCTGAGTTCGCCCTTAATAATCGGGCCAGCTCGGCTACCTTGGTCTCTCCATTTTTCTGCAATTCTGGGTTCCATCCTCGTTTCTCTTCAGGACAGGTTGAGTCTTCGGACTGTCCTGGTGTGGATTCTGTGGTGGACAGGTTGCAGCAGATCTGGACTCAGGTAGTGGACAATTTGACCTTGTCCCAGGAGAAGGCTCAACTTTTCGCTAATCGCAGACGCCGTGTGGGTCCCCGACTTCGTGTTGGGGATCTGGTTTGGTTATCTTCTCGTCATATTCCTATGAAGGTTTCCTCTCCTAAATTTAAACCTCGTTTTATTGGTCCGTATAGGATTTCTGAGATTCTCAATCCTGTGTCCTTTCGTCTGACCCTCCCGGACTCCTTTTCCATACATAATGTATTCCATAGGTCGTTGTTGCGGAGATACGTGGCACCTATGGTTCCATCTGTTGAGCCTCCTGCCCCTGTTTTGGTGGAGGGGGAATTGGAGTATATTGTGGAGAAAATTTTGGATTCTCGTGTCTCTAGACGGAAACTCCAGTATCTGGTTAAATGGAAGGGTTATGCTCAGGAAGATAGTTCCTGGGTTTTTGCCTCTGATGTCCATGCTCCAGATCTTGTTCGTGCCTTTCATGTGGCTCATCCTGGTCGGCCTGGGGGCTCTGGTGAGGGTTCGGTGACCCCTCCTCAAGGGGGGGGGGTACTGTTGTGAATTCTGTGGCTGAATTCACTCCTGTGGTCACAAGTGGTACTGCAGCTTCTGGGCTTCCTCCCTCAGGTGTTCTGGTGAGCTCGTTGGCTGCCTTGTTATTTAACTCCACCTGATTCTGTCCTCCTTGCTCCTTGTCAATGTTCCAGTGTTGGATCTGAGCTTCTGGATCTTTTCTGTGGCCTGCTGCTCTGCTTAGATAAGTGCTTCTTTGCTTTTGTTGCTGTTTTTTCTGTCTAGCTTGTCTATTGGTTTTTGCTGGAAGCTCTGAGACGCAAAGGGTGTACCGCCGTGCCGTTAGTTCGGCACGGTGGGTCTTTTTGCCCCCTTTGCGTGGTTTTTTGCTTTAGGGTTTTTTGTAGACTGCAAAGTTCTCTTTGCTATCCTCGCTCTATCTAGAATATCGGGCCTCACTTTGCTGAATCTATTTCATCCCTACGTTTTGTCTTTTCATCTTGCTAACAGTCATTATATGTGGGGGGCTGCCTTTTCCTTTGGGGTATTTCTCTGAGGCAAGTCAGGCTTCTATTTCTCTCTTCAGGCTAGTCAGTTCCTCAGGCTGTGCCGAGTTGCATAGGTAGTGTCAGGCGCAATCCACAGCTGCCTTTAGTTGTGTTTAGGATAGGTTCAGGTATTGCGGTCTACAGAGATTCCACGTCTCAGAGCTCGTTCTATTGTTTTTGGGTTATTGTCAGATCACTGTATGTGCTCTGATTACTGGCACACTGTGTTACTGGATTGCCTTCATAACAATGAGCCACATGAAAGGCACGAACAAGATCGGGAGCATGAACATCAGAGGCAAAGACCCAGGAATTATCTTCCTGAGCATAACCCTTCCACTTAACCAGATACTGGAGTTTCCGTCTTGAAACACGAGAATCCAAAATCTTCTCCACAATATACTCCAACTCCCCCTCCACCAAAACCGGGGCAGGAGGGTCAACAGATGGAACCATAGGTGCCACGTATCTCCGCAACAATGACCTATGGAATACATTATGTATGGAAAAGGAATCTGGAAGGGTCAGACGAAACGACACAGGATTAAGAACCTCAGAAATCCTATACGGACCAAAGAAATGAGGTTTAAACTTAGGAGAGGAAACCTTCATAGGAATATGACGAGAAGACAATCAAACCAGATCCCCAACACGAAGTCGGGGACCCACACAGCGTCTGCGATTAGCAAAACATTGAGCCCTCTCCTGGGACAAGGTCAAATTGTCCACTACATGAGTCCAAATCTGCTGCAACCTGTCCACCACAGTATCCACACCAGGACAGTCCGAAGACTCAACCTGTCCTGAAGAGAAACGAGGATGGAACCCAGAGTTGCAGAAAAACGGCGAAACCAAGGTAGCCGAGCTGGCCCAGTTATTAAGGGCGAACTCAGCCAAAGGCAAAAAGGACACCCAGTCATCCTGATCAGCAGAAACAAAACATCTCAGATATGTTTCCAAGGTCTGATTGGTTCGTTCGGTCTGGCCATTAGTCTGAGGATGGAAAGCCGAGGAAAAAGACAAGTCAATGCCCATCCTACCACAAAAGGCTCGCCAAAACCTCGAAACAAACTGGGAACCTCTGTCAGAAACGATATTCTCTGGAATACCATGTAAACGAACCACATGCTGGAAGAACAATGGCACCAAATCAGAGGAGGAAGGCAATTTAGACAAGGGTACCAGATGGACCATCTTAGAAAAGCGATCACAGACCACCCAAATGACTGACATCTTTTGAGAAACGGGAAGATCTGAAATAAAATCCATAGAGATATGTGTCCAAGGTCTCTTCGGGACCGGCAAGGGCAAAAGCAACCCACTGGCACGAGAACAGCAGGGCTTAGCCCGAGCACAAATCCCACAGGACTGCACAAAAGTACGCACATCCCGCGACAGAGATGGCCACCAAAAGGATCTAGGCACTAACTCTCTGGTACCAAAGATTCCAGGATGACCAGCCAACACCGAACAATGAACCTCAGAGATAACTTTATTCGTCCACCTATCAGGGACAAACAGTTTCTCCGCTGGACAATGATCAGGTTTATTAGCCTGAAATTTTTGCAGCACCCGCCGCAAATCAGGGGAGATGGCAGACACAATTACTCCCTCCTTGAGGATACCCGCCGGCTCAGACAAACCCGGAGAGTCGGGCACAAAACTCCTAGACAGAGCATCCGCCTTCACATTTTTAGAGCCCGGAAGGTACGAAATCACAAAGTCAAAACGGGCAAAAAACAGCGACCAACGAGCCTGTCTAGGATTCAACCGCTTGGCAGACTCGAGATAAGTCAAGTTCTTATGATCAGTCAATACCACCACGCGATGCTTAGCTCCTTCAAGCCAATGACGCCACTCCTCGAATGCCCACTTCATGGCCAGCAACTCTCGGTTGCCCACATCATAATTTCGCTCAGCAGGCGAAAACTTCCTGGAAAAAAAAGCGCATGGTTTCATCACTGAGCAATCAGAACCTCTCTGCGACAAAACAGCCCCTGCTCCAATCTCAGAAGCATCAACCTCGACCTGGAACGGAAGAGAAACATCTGGTTGACACAACACAGGGGCAGAAGAAAAACGACGCTTCAACTCTTGAAAGGCTTCCACAGCAGCAGAAGACCAATTGACCACATCAGCACCCTTCTTGGTCAAATCGGTCAATGGTTTAGCAATACTAGAAAAATTGCAGATGAAGCGACGATAAAAATTAGCAAAGCCCAGGAACTTTTGCAGACTTTTCAGAGACGTCGGCTGAGTCCAATCATGGATGGCTTGGACCTTAACAGGATCAATCTCGATAGTAGAAGGGGAAAAGATGAACCCCAAAAATGAAACCTTCTGCACACCAAAGAGACACTTTGATCCCTTCACAAACAAAGAATTAGCACGCAGGACCTGAAAAACCGTTCTGACCTGCTTCACATGAGACTCCCAATCATCCGAGAAGATCAAAATGTCATCCAAGTAAACAATCAGGAATTTATCCAGGTACTCTCGGAAGATGTCATGCATAAAGGACTGAAACACTGATGGAGCATTGGCAAGTAAGAATGGCATCACTAGATACTCAAAATGACCCTCGGGAGTATTAAATGCAGTTTTCCATTCATCGCCTTGCTTAATTCGCACCAGATTATACGCACCACGAAGATCTATCTTGGTGAACCAACTAGCCCCCTTAATCCGAGCAAACAGATCAGATAACAATGGCAAGGGGTACTGAAATTTAACCGTGATCTTATTAAGAAGGCAGTAATCTATACAAGGTCTCAGCGAACCATCCTTCTTGGCCACAAAAAAGAACCATGCTCCCAATGGCGATGACGACGGGCAAATATGACCCTTCTCCAGGGATTCCTTCACATAACTGCGCATAGCGGTGTGCTCAGGCACGGATAAATTAAAAAGTCGACCTTTTGGGAATTTACTACCAGGAATCAAATTGATAGCACAATCACAATTCCTATGCGGAGGTAGGGTATCGGACTTGGGCTCATCAAATACATCCCGGTAATCAGACAAGAACTCCGGGACCTCAGAAGGGGTGGATGACGAAATTGACAGAAATGGAACATCACCATGTACCCCCTGACAACCCCAGCTGGACACCGACATGGATTTCCAATCTAATACTGGATTATGGACTTGTAGCCATGGCAACCCCAACACGACCACATCATGCAGATTATGCAACACCAGAAAGTGAATATCCTCCTGATGTGCAGGAGCCATGCACATGGTCAGCTGGGTCCTGTACTGAGGCTTATTCTTGGCCAAAGGCGTAGCATCAATTCCTCTCAATGGAATAGGACACTGCAAGGGCTCCAAGAAAAACCCACAACGCCTAGCATACTCCAAGTCCATAAAATTCAGGGCAGCGCCTGAATCCACAAATGCCATGACAGAATACGATGACAAAGAGCAGATCAAGGTAACGGACAGAAGAAATTTTGACTGTACCGTACCAATGGTGGCAGACCTAGCGAACCGCTTAGAGCGCTTAGGACAATCAGAGATGGCATGAGTGGAATCACCACAGTAGAAACACAGACCATTCAGACGTCTGTGTTCTTGCCGTTCAACTCTGGTAAAAGTCCTATCGCACTGCATAGGCTTAGGTAATACCGCCAAATGGTGCACAGATTTACGCTCACGCAAGCGTCGACCGATCTGAATGGCCAAAGACATAGATTCATTCAGACCAGCAGGCATAGGAAATCCCACCCATGACATCCTTAACCCCTTCCCGACCCATGACGCCACGTAGGCGTCATGAAAGTCGGTGCCATTCCGACCCATGACGCCTATGCGGCGTCATGGAAAGATCGCGTCCCTGCAGATCGGGTGAAAGGGTTAACTCCCATTTCACCCGATCTGCAGGGACAGGGGGTGTGGTAGTTTAGCCCAGGGGGGGTGGCTTCACCCCCTCGTGGCTACGATCGCTCTGATTGGCTGTTGAAAGTGAAACTGCCAATCAGAGCGATTTGTAATATTTCACCCATTATAACGGGTGAAATATTACAATCCAGCCATGGCCGATGCTGAAATATCATCGGCCATGGCTGGAAATACTAGTGTGCCCCCACCCCACCCCTCCGATCGCCCCCCCACCCCCCCGATCTGGCCGGTACACTGCTCCGGCTCCCCTCCGTCCTGTGCTCCGCTCCCCCCCGTGCTCGTGTCCGCTCCCCCCGTGCTCCAATCACCCCCCCGTGCTCCAATCACCCCCCCTGCACTCCGATCCACCCCCCCGTGCTCCGTTCCACCCCCCCGTGCTCCATTCCAGCCCCCCCGTGCTCCGTTCCACGCCCCCCGCGCTCCGTTCCACCCCTCCCGCGCTCCGATTCCCCCCCCCGTGCTCCGATCCCCCCCCCCCCCGTGGTCCCCCCCCACCCTATCATACTTACCGATCCAGCCGTGGTCCCGTCCGTCTTCTCCCGGGCGCCGCCATCTTCCAAAATGGCGGGCGCATGCGCAGTGCGCCCGCCGAATCTGCCAGCCGGCAGATTCGTTCCAAAGTGCATTTTGATCACTGAGATATAATCTATCTCAGTGATCAAAATAAAAAAAATAATAAATGACCCCCCCCCCTTTGTCACCCCCAAAGGTAGGGACAATAAAAAAAATAAAGAAATTTTTTTTTTCCACTAATGTTAGAATAGGGTTAGGGTTAGGGGTAGGGGTAGGGTTAGGGGTAGGGGTAGGGGTACGGCTAGGGGTAGGGGTAGGGTTAGGGGTAGGGTTAGGGGTAGGGTTAGGGGTAGGGTTAGGGTTAGGGCTAGGGTTAGGAATGTGCACACGTATTCTGGTCCTCTGCGGATTTTTCCGCTGCGGATTTGATAAATCCGCAGTGCTAAACCGCTGCGGATTTATGGCGGATTTACCGCGTTTTTTTCTGCGCATTTCACTGCGGTTTTACAATTGCGATTTTCTATTGGAGCAGTTGTAAAACCGCTGCGGAATCCGCACAAAGAAGTGACATGCTGCGGAATGTAAACCGCTGCGTTTCCGTGCAGTTTTTCCGCAGCATGTGCACAGCGATTTTTGTTTCCCATAGGTTTACATTGAAATGTAAACTCATGGAAAACTGCTGCGGATCCGCAGCGTTTTCCGCAGCGTGTGCACATACCTTTAGAATTAGGCCATGTGCACACGGTGCGGATTTGGCTGCGGATTCGCAGCAGTGTTCCATCAGGTTTACAGTACCATGTAAACATATGAAAAACCAAATCCGCTGTGCCCATGGTGCGGAAAATACCGCGCGGAAACGCTGCATTGTATTTTCCGCAGCATGTCAATTCTTTGTGCGGATTCCGCAGCGTTTTACACCTGTTCCTCAATAGGAATCCGCAGGTGAAATCCGCACAAAAAACACTGGAAATCCGCGGAAAATCCGCAGGTAAAACACAGTGCCTTTTACCCGCAGATTTTTCAAAAATGGTGCGGAAATATCTCACACGAATCCGCAACGTGGGCACATAGCCTTAGGGTTAGGGTTGGAATTAGGGTTGTGGTTAGGGTTAGGGGTGTGTTGGGGTTAGTGTTGTGGTTAGGGGTGTGTTGGGGTTAGGGTTGTGATTAGGGTTATGGCTACAGTTGGGATTAGGGTTAGGGGTGTGGGGGGGTTAGTGTTGGAGTTAGAATTGAGGGGTTTCCACTGTTTAGGCACATCAGGGGTCTCCAAACGCAACATGGCGCCACCATTGATTCCAGCCAATCTCGTATTGAAAAAGTCAAATGGTGCTCCCTCACTTCCGAGCCCTGACGTGTGCCCAAACAGTGGTTTACCCCCACATATGGGGTACCAGCATACTCAGGACAAACTGCGCAACAATTACTGGGGTCCAATTTCTCCTGTTACCCTTGTGAATCTAAAAAAATGCTTGCTAAAACATAATTTTTGAGGAAAGAAAAATGATTTTTTATTTTCACGGCTCTGCGTTGTAAACGTCTGTGAAGCACTTGGGGGTTCAAAGTGCTCACCACATATCTAGATAAGTTCCTTGGGGGGTCTAGTTTCTAAAATGGGGTCACTTGTGGGGGGTTTCTACTGTTTAGGCACACCAGGGGCTCTGCAAACGCAACGTGACACCCGCAGACCATTCCATCAAAGTCTGCATTTCAAAAGTCACTACTTCCCTTCTGAGCCCCGACGTGTGCCCAAACAGTGGTTTACCCCCACATATGGGGTATCAGCGTACTCAGGAGAAACTGGACAACAACTTTTGGGGTCCAATTTCTCCTGTAACCCTTGGGAAAATAAAAAATTCTGGGCTAAATAATTATTTTTGAGGAAAGAAAACGTATTTATTATTTTCACGGCTCTGCATTATAAACTTCTATGAAGCACTTGGGGGTTCAAAGTGCTCACCACACATCTAGATAAGTTCCTTTCAGGGTCTAGTTTCCAAAATGGGGTCACTTGTGGGGGGTTTCTACTGTTTAGGCACATCAGGGGCTCTGCAAACGCAACGTGACGCCCGCAGAGCATTCCATCAAAGTCTGCATTTCAAAACGTCACTACTTCAATTCCGAGCCCCGGCATGTGCCCAAACAGTGATTTACCCCCACATATGGGGTATCACCGTACTCAGGAGAAACTGGACAACAAATATTGGGGTCAAATTTCTCCTGTTACCCTTGGGAAAATTAAAAAATTCTGGGCTAAATAATTATTTTTGAGGAAAGAAAACGTATTTATTATTTTCACGGCTCTGCATTATAAACTTCTATGAAGCACTTGGGGGTTCAAAGTGCTCACCACACATCTAGATAAGTTCCTTTGGGGGTCTAGTTTCCAAAATGGGGTCACTTGTGGGGGGTTTCTACTGTTAAGCCACATCAGGGGCTCTGCAAATGCAACGTGACGCCCACAGAGCATTCCATCAAAGTCTGCATTTCAAAACGTCACTACTTCACTTCCGAGCCCCGGCATGTGCCCAAACAGTGATTTACCCCCACATATGGGGTATCAGCGTACTCAGGAGAAACTGGACAACAACTTTTGGGGTCAAATTTCTCCTGTTACCCTTGGGAAAATAAAAAATTGCAGGCTAAAAGATCATTTTTGAGAAAATAATTTTTTTTTTTATTTTCATGGCTCTGCGTTATAAACTTCTGTGAAGCACTTGGGGGTTCAAAGTCCTCACCACACATCTAGATTAGTTCCTTTGGGGGTCTAGTTTCTAAAATGGTGTCATTTCTGGGGGATCTCCAATGTTTAGGCACACAGGGGCTCTCCAAACGTGACATGGTGTCCGCTAATGATTGGAGCTAATTTTCCATTTAAAAAGCCAAATGGCGTGCCATCCCTTCCGAGCCCTGCCGTGCGCCCAAACAGTGGTTTACCCCCACATATGGGGTATCAGCGTACTCAGGACAAACTGGACAACAATATTTGGGGTCCAATTTCTCCTATTATCCTTGGCAAAATAGGAAATTCCAGGCTAAAAAATCATTTTTGAGGAAAGAAAAATTATTTTTTATTTTCATGGCTCTGCGTTATAAACTTCTGTGAAGCACCTGGGGGTTTAAAGTGCTCAATATGCATCTAGATAAGTTCCTTGGGGGGTCTAGTTTCCAAAATGGGGTCACTTGTGGGGGAGCTCCAATGTTTAGGCACACAGGGGCTCTCCAAACGCGACATGGTGTCCGCTAACAATTGGAGCTAATTTTCCATTCAAAAAGTCAAATGGCGCGCCTTCTCTTCCGAGCCCTGCCGAGTGCCCAAACAGTGGTTTACCCCCACATATGAGGTATCGGCGTACTCGGGAGAAATTGCCCAACAAATTTTATGATCCATTTTATCCTACTGCCCATGTGAAAATGAAAAAATTGAGGCGAAAAGAATTTTTTTGTGAAAAAAAATTACTTTTTCATTTTTACAGATCAATTTGTGAAGCACCTGAGGGTTTAAAGTGCTCACTAGGCATCCAAATTAGTTCCTTGGGGGGTCTAGTTTCCAAAATGGGGTCACTTGTGGGGGAGCGCCAATGTTTAGGCACACAGGAGCTATCCAAACGCGACATGGTGTCCGCTAACGATGGAAATAATTTTTCATTCAAAAAGTCAAATGGCGCTCCTTCCCTTCCGAGCCTTACCATGTGCCCAAACAGTGGTTTACCTCCACATGTGAGGTATTGGTGTACTCAGGAGAAATTGCCCAACACATTTTAGGATCCATTTTATCCTGTTGCCCATGTGAAAATGAAAAAATTGAGGCTAAAAGAATTTTTTTGCGAAAAAAAAGTACTTTTTCATTTTTACGGATCAATTTGTGAAGCACCTGGGGGTTCAAAGTGCTCACTATGCATCTAGATAAGTTCCTTGGGGCGTCTAGTTTCCAAAATGGGGTCACTTGTGGGGGAGCTCCAATTTTTAGGCACACGGGGGCTCTCCAAACGTGACATGGTGTCCGCTAAAGAGTGGAGCCAATTTTTGATTCAAAAAGTCAAATGGCGCTCCTTCCCTTCCAAGCCCTGCCGTGCGCCAAAACAGTGGTTTACCCCCACATATGAGGTATCAGCGTACTCAGGACAAATTGGACAACAACTTTCGTGGTTCAGTTTCTCCTTTTACCATTGGGAAAATAAAAAAATTGTTGCTAAAATATAATTTTTGTGACTAAAAAGTTAAATGTTCATTTTTTCCTTCCATGTTGCTTCTGCTTCTGTGAAGCACCTGAAGGGTTAATAAACTTCTGGAATGTGGTTTTGAGTACCTTGAGGGGTGCAGTTTTTAGAATGGTGTCACTTTTGGGTATTTTCAGCCATATAGACCCCTCAAACTGACTTCAAATGTGAGGTGGTCCCTAAAAAAATGGTTTTGTAAATTTCGTTGTAAAAATGACAAATCGCTGGTCGAATTTTAACCCTTATAACTTCCTAACAAAAAAAAATTTTGTTTCCAAAATTGTGCTGATGTAAAGTAAACATGTGGGAAATGTTATTTATTAACTATTTTGTGTCACATATCTCTCTGGTTTAACAGAATAAAAATTCAAAATGTGAAAATTGCGAAATTTTCAAAATTTTCGCCAAATTTCCGTGTTTATCACAAATAAATGCAGAATTTATTGACCTAAATTTACCACTAACATGAAGCCCAATATGTCACGAAAAAACAATCTCAGAACCGCTAGGATCCGTTGAAGCGTTCCTGAGTTATTACCTCATAAAGGGACACTGGTCAGAATTGCAAAAAACGGCAAGGTCTTTAAGGTCAAAATAGGCTGGGTCTTGAAGGGGTTAAGGGCTTCAGAGAGACCCTTTCTGAAAATCGCTGCGAGCGCAGCTTCATTCCATTGAGTGAGTACGGACCACTTTCTAAATTTCTGACATTATACCTCTATCTCATCCTGACCCTGACACAAAGCCAGCAAATTTTTCTCTGCCTGATCCACTGAATTAGGCTCATCGCACAGCAATCCGAGCGCCAGGAAAAACGCATCAATTTTACTTAATGCAGGATCTCCTGGCGCAAGGGAAAATGCCCAGTCTTGAGAGTCGCCACGCAAAAAAGAAATAATAATTCTCACTTGTTGAGCTGGGTCACCAGAGGAGTGAGGTTTCAAGGCCAGAAACAGTTTGAAATTATTTTTGAAATTCACAAACTTGACTCTATCACCATAAAACAAATCAGGAATAGGAATTCTTGGTTCAAACATAGGCTTCTGAACCACCAAATCTTGAATCTTTTGTACATTTATAACGAGATTATCCATTGAAGAGCACAGACCCTGAATGTCCATGTCCACACCTGTGTCCTGAACCACCCAAATGTCTAGGGGAAAAAAAAGGCAAAACACAGTGCAAAGAAAAAAAAATGGTCTCAGAACTTCTTTTTTCCCTCTATTGAGAATCATTAGTACTTTTGGCTTCCTGTACTGTTATGAAAGGCAATTCAGTACCAAAATGGACATAGCGGTCAGAGCACATACAGTGATCTGACAATAACTCAAAATCATAGAACGAGCTCTGAGACGTGGGAACTCTGCAGACCGCAATCCCTAATCCTCTCCAAACAACACTAGAGGCAGCCGTGGATTGCGCATAACTCTGCCTATGCAACTCGGCACAGCCTGAGAAACTAACTAGCCTGAAGATAGAAAATAAGCCTACCTTGCCTCAGAGAAATACCCCAAAGGAAAAGGCAGCCCCCCACATATAATGACTGTGAGTAAGATGAAAAGACAAACGTAGGGATGAAATAGATTCAGCAAAGTGAGGCCTGACTTTCTTAACAGAGCGAGGATAGGAAAGATAACTTTGCGGTCTACACAAAACCCTAAAGAATACCACGCAAAGGGGGCAAAAAGACCCTCCGTACCGAACTAACGGCACGGAGGTACACCCTTTGCGTCCCAGAGCTTCCAGCAAAACAATTAGACAAGCTGGACAGAAAAAATAGCAAACAAATAGCAAAGAAGAACTTAGCTATGCAGAGCAGCAGGCCACAGGAATGATCCAGGGAAAAACAAGTCCAACACTGGAACATTGACAGGAAGCCAGGATCAAAGCATTAGGTGGAGTTAAGTAGAGCAGTACCTAACGACCTCACCACATCACCTGAGGTAGGAAACTCAGAAGCCGCAGTACCACTTCCCTCCACCAACAGAAGCTCACAGAGAGAATCAGCCAAAGTACCACTTGTGACCACAGGAGGGAGCTCTGCCACAGAATTCACAACAGGTAGTGTTGTAAATGCTCAATGTCTGTCCATCCAGTACAAATATGCTACTGATACACTGCTTTGCAACTCATCTATTCTGCTGCCCAGCATGTGAAACACAATTCTTTAGGGATGGAAGGGGAAGAACCAGGGGGATGACGATATAAGGGATGATGACCATGTGGGCAATGTACAAGACTTAGCAGAAGCAGGGGATAAAACCCCAGAATCATGGTCGAGAGATTATATGTAAGACTGTATTGCAAAGTCATCTCAGCTATTGGCAGCTATCGGCTATATTGTTGAATAAAAACCATTTGCAATTCCAATTTTTAATTACCTTTAATCCCTTTTAACTGCAAAGACCTTGAGTTGTAGATAGGCACAATGTCCTCCTTGTTGATGCTTTCTAAACATATCCAAGCATATGAAGTGATTTTATATATATATATATATATATATATATATATATATATATATATATATTTTATAACAAGAGCAGTAAACTTGTCTTTCCTATGAATAAAATATAATATTATTTATTTATAACTCTTATTTCATGAAAATCCCAGCTTCTTACCTACAGTAAGTTTTTTTTTTTTCCGTTGCTGGCCACATGAACTGAGATTTTTCTACCTTTGTCTTCCTTGTATCTTCCTATTGCCTTCCTCTTCAATGGCCCTCTGGCATTTCAGACTGACATATATAATGCTTCAATTTTTTCATTAGACGTGTGGAGAGGTTTACAGCAATGCAAGTATATAAAAATAAATGCTATATTTGGGGATACTTTAATAATTTTTGTGTATACTGCTTGTAGCCTTTTCAGTTATGATAGCTGTGATCGGGAAGTTGTCGTCTGTATTTTATGTTTTCTCTGTGTTTCTTAAAGGGTTTATCTAGGATTATTTAATTTCTTTTACAACGGGCCTAATTATTAACAGGCAGGTAGTTGCTAAATACTTGCCTATTGTGCCAGGCGTCGATGTCACTTCAATAGAGTAGCTCCTTTTCTTCTGCTCTGCATTGCTGATGGGGCATTACTGCCAATATCTTGTTGATTAACAACTTAACTGCTGGGAGCCAGTTGTCAATTTTCATGATGTCGGCACCATCCATGGAGCAGCCCAAAACAATAAGAGCTTCTCAGCTTCTCCCAAGACCTTCTTCTCTCCTCCACACTTATTCGCTCCTCATCCAACCGCCTCCAAGACTTCTCCCGAATATCCCCCATCCTCTGGAATTCTTTGCCCCCAACACGTCCGACTATCAACCACATTTGGATCCTTCAGACGGAACCTGAAAACCCATCTCTTCATGAAAGCCTACAGCCTGCACTGACACCGCTGCCTCCTCACCACCACCGAAGCTACCGCCTCACTAACACCGGAGCTCCTGCAACCCTCAACCTACTGTCTCCTTCCCCATAATCCTGTAGAATGTAAGTCCGCAAGGGCAGGGTCCTCGCCCCTCTGTATCAGTCTGTCACTGTTAGTTTACTAAACTAAGTGATATCTGTAATTTGTATGTAACACCTTCTCATATACAGCACTATGGAATCAATGGTGCTATATAAATAAATAATAATAATAAAATAAAGCAGCTGAATCGCCGGCAGGAGCGGTCAGTGACCGTCCTGTGCCGGCACTGGTAGAACAGGCAGGTTGCTGCTTCTGTTAGCATTGACCTGCCTGTAAATTTATAGACCCATAGTAAAAAATAATAAAATAGTCCTGGGCAAGCACTTTATGCCTTCTTTTGTGCTCTCCGAAGATGTCCTTTGTAGCCCAAGGAAATTATTATACAACAATGAGCATTAATACCTGTGGCTTCCATATGCTGATGATCTCCTTATGGTCAAGAAAGTGGAGAATCTTACCAGAAATGCCAAGGCATTTGCGCTGTAATCCCTCCCAGTCTGACTTGATTGATGTTTGTCAAGGAAATGTCATTACAAGTCTAGGAAAACTCAGCGGAGAAGATTCCATCATGTGTCTATCAACTTTATGGAGCCGAGGCAAGTAATTCCAGCGTTACCACAGAAGATATGCTCCATATGTGCAAGATTTTGGCTGGAATTGTGGTGCCCTTCCCCATCTACTTAGATATCAAGCCTGACTGGTTGAAATTAGGCAGTAACATACTGTTTTTTTTTTCAATCATTTCCACCTCACTGCCTGAAAAAAAACTCATTAATACAGTGTGTCCCTAAAGCCATGATGCACTTTTGACCAGTCACTGGAAAGCAGCAAAAAATGATAGAAATGTGAAATCTGCTCCAAATAAAAGAAAAACTCTCCCAGATTCATACCTATCACCTTATCATGCATCAGGCCACCCACACGACTGGCATGGAAAACCACACTGCTGGCATAAGCTTGTGGTTGCATGATGTCATAGACCTGGCAGTGTATTAATCAGAGTTCAGTATATTAGGGGTTAATCTGACTGGGGGCTCAGCAACAGCTTAAATTAGTTTGTGTTGTTTGATTGGTTCTTGTTATTTCTCCTCATGAACAGTTCTGATATGATTTGGCCAGAGAAGGGGCACCAAAATGTAAACTATAAAAGTGCACCATGACTTTATGGACACACTGTATATGGCAGGTAAATGTATTTTTTTCATAGTGGTGCTAAAAAGTGGTAATATATTGCGTCAGTCTTAAAACATGTGTTAACTCAAACACATAAATCTAATAACTTTCCCCCTTTTCTCTTCACCCTACACATAGCTGACAAAGACTAAAGCACTCAGTCAACAATTAAAAAAATATGAAATATGTCATGGTTGTATTCACCACTTAAACTTAAAGGAAATCTGTCAGCAGATATTTGCTCTGTAATCTAAGAAGAGCATGATATAGGGGCAGAGACTCTAATTCCATCGATGTATCACTTACTGGGCTGTGTGTTGCTGTTTCAATAAAATCAGTGCTTTATCAGCAGAAGAATATCATTACAGAACTAGGTCTCTCATGCCATGTAGTCCTCCTGCTCAGTGTAACCATGCCCACACCACTGATTAGAAGCTTTCTGTAAATGCACAGTTTACAAACAGCAGCCAATCAGAGGTGTGGGAGGGGTAAAACAGGGCTCAGCATTCTGAGCTCTGTTAAATCTGCACCAGAGAAAACAAGGATTGTATCAAAATGACTGCAATCAGTCCAAAAAGTGATACATCACACAAATCAGGGTTTCAGCCCCTACATTAGGCTGTTCTCGAATTACATAGCAAAACCTGCTGATAAATTCCCTTTAAAGCTGTCTTTAACTTTAATAGGCTTTTTCACACAAGACTTTAACTCTGCAAACCCCACCTTTTTGGTCAAGAATGAAAAAAGACCCATAGGTGTTCCCGGACGCGACAAGCTCTCACTCGTTACATATATTGCTCAAAGTATTTGTATGATTAATACTTTTGATTTTCAGGTGCTGTAATAATAAGCAACAGTTAACTATGTATATATCTACAGAAATGTATGATTGCTTGTCTCTCCCCTGTTTCCATAGGGGTATTTCCTTTTATCCCTCCTCTCCTTCATTCCCTACCCTTCCCTTCCTTATCTTCCCCCCCTTCTCCTCATTTCCCTCCTTCCCCAGAGTGATTAACCCCTTCCCGACCCATGACGCCACGTAGGCGTCATGAAAGTCGGTGCCAATCCGACCCATGACGCCTATGTGGCGTCATGGAAAGATCGCGTCCCTGCATATCGGGTGAAAGGGTTAACTCCCATTTCACCCGATCTGCAGGGACAGGGGGAGTGGTAGTTTAGCCCAGGGGGGGTGGCTTCACCCCCTCGTGGCTACGATCGCTCTGATTGGCTGTTGAAAGTGAAACTGCCAATTAGAGCGATTTGTAATATTTCACCTATTATAACTGGTGAAATATTACAATCCAGCCATGGCCGATGCTGAACTACCATCGGCCATGGCTGGAAATACTAATGTGCCCCACCCCACCCCACCGATCGCCCCCCCAGCCCCCCGATCTGGCCGGTACACTGCTCCGGCTCCCCTCCGTCCAGTGCTCCGCTCCCCCCCGTGCTCTTGTCCGCTCCCCCCGTGCTCCAATCACCCCCCCGTGCTCCAATCACCCCCCCTGCACTCCGATCCACCCCCCCCGGTGCTCCGTTCCACCCCCCCGTGCTCCATTCCAGCCCCCCCGTGCTCCGTTCCACGCCCCCCGTGCTCCGTTCCACCCCTCCCGCGCTCCGATTCCCCCCCTGTGCTCCGATCCCCCCCCCGTGGTCCCCCCCACCCCATCATACTTACCGATCCAGCCGGGGTCCCGTCCGTCTTCTTCCTGGGCGCCGCCATCTTCCAAAATGGCGGGCGCATGCGCAGTGCGCCCGCCGAATCATCCGGCCGGCAGATTCGTTCCAAAGTGCATTTTGATCACTGAGAGATTATATCTCAGTGATCAAAATAAAAAAAATAATAAATGACGCCCCCCCTTTGTCACCCCCATAGGTAGGGACAATAAAAAAATAAAGAAATTTTTTTCTTCCACTAATGTTAGAATAGGGTTAGGGTTAGGGGTAGGGGTAGGGGTAGGGTTAGGGTTAGGGGTAGGGTTAGGGGTAGGGTTAGGGTTAGGGTTAGGGGTAGGGTTAGGGCTAGGGTTAGGGCTAGGGGTAGGGTTAGGGGTAGGGTTAGGGGTAGGGCTAGGGTTAGGGTTTCGGTATGTGCACACGTATTCTGGTCCTCTGCGGATTTTTCCGCTGCGGATTTGATAAATCCGCAGTGCTAAACCGCTGCGGATTTATGGCGGATTTACCGCGTTTTTTTCTGCGCATTTCACTGCGGTTTTACAACTGCGATTTTCTATTGGAGCAGTTGTAAAACCGCTGCGGAATCCGCAGAAAGAAGTGACATGCTGCGGATTGTAAACCGCTGCGTTTCCGTGCAGTTTTTCCGCAGCATGTGTACAGCGATTTTTGTTTCTCGTAGGTTTATATTGAACTGTAAACTCATGGGAAACTGCTGCGGATCCGCAGCGTTTTCCGCAGCGTGTGCACATACCTTTAGAATTAGGCTATGTGCACACTGTGCGGATTTGGCTGCGGATTGGCCGCTGCGGATTCGCAGCAGTGTTCCATCAGGTTTACAGTACCATGTAAACATATGAAAAACCAAACCCGCTGTGCCCATGGTGCGGAAAATACCGCGCGGAAACGCTGCGTTGTATTTTCCGCAGCATGTCAATTCTTTGTGCGGATTCCGCAGCGTTTTACACCTGTTCCTCAATAGGAATTCGCAGGTGAAATCCGCACAAAAAACACTTGAAATCCGCAGAAAATCCACAGGTAAAACGCAGTGCCTTTTACCCGCGGATTTTTCAAAAATGGTGAGGAAATATCTCACACGAATCCGCAACGTGGGCACATAGCCTTAGGGTTTGGGTTGGAATTAGGGTTGTGGTTAGGGTTGTGATTAGGGTTATGGCTACAGTTGGGATTAGGGTTAGGGGTGTGGGGGGGTTAGTGTTGGAGTTAGAATTGAGGGGTTACCACTGTTCAGGCACATCAGGGGTCTCCAAACGCAACATGGCGCCACCATTGATTCCAGCCAATCTCGTATTCAAAAAGTCAAATGGTGCTCCCTCACTTCCGAGCCCTGACGTGTGCCCAAACAGTGGTTTAGCCCCACATATGGGGTACCAGCATACTCAGGACAAACTGCGCAACAATTACTGGGGTCCAATTTCTCCTGTTACCCTTGTGAATCTAAAAAAATGCTTGCTAAAACATAATTTTTGAGGAAAAAAAATGATTTTTTATTTTCACGGCTCTGCGTTGTAAACGTCTGTGAAGCTCTTGGGGGTTCAAAGTGCTCACCACATATCTAGATAAGTTACTTGGGGGGTCTAGTTTCTAAAATGGGGTCACATGTGGGGGTTTCTACTGTTTAGGCACACCAGGGGCTCTGCAAACGCAACGTGACACCCGCAGACCATTCCATCAAAGTCTGCATTTCAAAAGTCACTACTTCCCTTCTGAGCCCCGACGTGTGCCCAAACAGTGGTTTACCCCCACTCATGGAGTATCAACGTACTCAGGAGAAACTGGACAACAACTTTTGGGGTCCAATTTCTCCTGTAACCCTTGGGAAAATAAAAAATTCTGGGCTAAATAATTATTTTTGAGGAAAGAAAACGTATTTATTATTTTCACGGCTCTGCATTATAAACTTCTATGAAGCACTTGGGGGTTCAAAGTGCTCACCACACATCTAGATAAGTTCCTTTCGGGGTCTAGTTTCCAAAATGGGGTCACTTGTGGGGGGTTTCTACTGTTTAGGCACATCAGGGGCTCTGCAAACGCAACGTGACGCCCGCAGAGCATTCCATCAAAGTCTGCATTTCAAAACGTCACTACTTCAATTCCAAGCCCCGGCATGTGCCCAAACAGTAGTTTACCCCCACATATGGGGTATCACCGTACTCAGGAGAAACTGTACAACAAATATTGGGGTCAAATTTCTCCTGTTACCCTTGGAAAAATAAAAAATTGCAGGCTAAAAGATAATTTTTGAGAAAATAATTTTTTTTTTTTTTTTTCATGGCTCTGCGTTATAAACTTCTGTGAAGCACTTGGGGGTTCAAAGTCCTCACCACACATCTAGGTTAGTTCCTTTGGGGGTCTAGTTTCCAAAATGGTGTCATTTCTGGGGGATCTCCAATGTTTAGGCACACAGGGGCTCTCCAAACGTGACATGGTGTCCGCTAATGATTGGAGCTAATTTTCCATTTAAAAAGCCAAATGGCGTGCCATCCCTTCCGAGCCCTGCCGTGCGCCCAAACAGTGGTTTACCCCCACATATGGGGTATCAGCGTACTCAGGATAAACTGGACAACAATATTTGGGGTCCAATTTCTCCTATTATCCTTGGCAAAATAGGAAATTCCAGGCTAAAAAATCATTTTTGAGGAAAGAAAAATTATTTTTTATTTTCATGGCTCTGCGTTATAAACTTCTGTAAAGCACCTGGGGGTTTAAAGTGCTCAATATGCATCTAGATAAGTTCCTTGGGGGGTCTAGTTTCCAAAATGGGGTCACTTGTGGGGGAGCGCCAATGTTTAGGCACACAGGAGCTATCCAAACGCGACATGGTGTCCGCTAATGATTGGAGCTAATTTTCCATTCAAAAAGTCAAATGGCGCGCCTTCCCTTCCGAGCCCTGCCGAGTGCCCAAACAGTGGTTTACCCCCACATATGAGGTATCGACGTACTCGGGAGAAATTGCCCAACAAATTTTATTATCCATTTTATCCTACTGCCCATGTGAAAATGAAAAAATTGAGGCGAAATGAATTTTTTTGTGAAAAAAAAGTACTTTTTCATTTTTACAGATCAATTTGTGAAGCACCTGAGGGTTTAAAGTGCTCACTAGGCATCTAAATAAGTTCCTTGGGGGGTCTAGTTTCCAAAATGGGGTCACTTGTGGGGGAGCGCTAATGTTTAGGCACACAGGAGCTATCCAAACGCGACATGGTGTCCGCTAATGATTGGAGCTAATTTTCCATTCAAAAAATCAAATGGCGCGCCTTCCCTTCCGAGCCCTGCCGAGTGCCCAAACAGTGGTTTACCCCCACATATGAGGTATCGACGTACTCGGGAGAAATTGCCCAACAAATTTTATGATCCATTTTATCCTACTGCCCATGTGAAAATGAAAAAATTGAGGCGAAAAGAATTTTTTTGTGAAAAAAAAGTACTTTTTCATTTTTACAGATCAATTTGTGAAGCATCTGAGGGTTTAAAGTGCTCACTAGGCATCTAAATAAGTTCCTTGGGGGGTCTAGTTTCCAAAATGGGGTCACTTGTGGGGGAGCGCCAATGTTTAGGCACACAGGAGCTATCCAAACGCGACATGGTGTCCGCTAACGATGGAAATAATTTTTCATTCAAAAAGTCAAATGGCGCTCCTTCCCTTCCGAGCCTTACCATGTGCCCAAACAGTGGTTTACCCCCACATGTGAGGTATTGGTGTACTCAGGAGAAATTGCCCAACACATTTTAGGATCCATTTTAGCCTGTTGCCCATGTGAAAATGAAAAATTGAGGCTAAAATAATTTTTTTGTGAAAAAAAAAGTACTTTTTCATTTTTACGGATCAATTTGTGAAGCACCTGGGGGTTCAAAATGCTCACTATGCATCTAGATAAGTTCCTTGGGGCGTCTAGTTTCCAAAATGGGGTCACTTGTGGGGGAGCTCCAATTTTTAGGCACACGGGGGCTCTCCAAACGTGACATGGTGTCCGCTAAAGAGTGGAGCCAATTTTTGATTCAAAAAGTCAAATGGCGCTCCTTCCCTTCCAAGCCCTGCCGTGCGCCCAAACAGTGGTTTACCCCCACATATGAGGTATCAGCGTACTCAGGACTAATTGTACAACAACTTTCGTGGTTCAGTTTCTCCTTTTACCATTGGGAAAATAAAAAAATTGTTGCTAAAAGATAATTTTTGTGACTAAAAAGTTAAATGTTCATTTTTTCCTTCCATGTTGCTTCTGCTGCTGTGAAGCACCTGAAGGGTTAATAAACTTCTTGAATGTGGTTTTGAGTACCTTGAGGGGTGCAGTTTTTAGAATGGTGTCACTTTTGGGTATTTTCAGCCATATAGACCCCTCAAACTGACTTCAAATGTGAGGTGGTCCCTAAAAAAATGGTTTTGTAAATTTCGTTGTAAAATTGACAAATCGCTGGTCAAATTTTAACCCTTATAACTTCCTAACAAAAAAAATTTTGTTTCCAAAATTGTGCTGATGTAAAGTAAACATGTGGGAAATGTTATTTATTAACTATTTTGTGTCACATATCTCTCTGGTTTAACAGAATAAAAATTCAAAATGTGAAAATTGCGAAATTTTCAAAATTTTCGCCAAATTTCCGTTTTTATCACAAATAAACGCAGAATTTATTGACCTAAGTTTACCACTACCATGAAGCCCAATATGTCACGAAAAAACAATCTCAGAACCGCTAGGATCCGTTGAAGCGTTCCTGAGTTATTACCTCATAAAGGGACACTGGTCAGAATTGCAAAAAACGGCAAGGTCTTTAAGGTCAAAATAGGCTGGGTCATGAAGGGGTTAAAAAACATTCAATAAAAATGATTTGAAAAAGAATGAAAAAAGACCTTTCCAATCTATTCTCAGCCCAACTGGAGAACTTCAATTCTTGTTTCTCTAATGGAAACCCTTCCATCAGTTCCTCCGCTGACTGCATCACACAGAAAATCCAATTCTAAAATCTCAAATTTACTCTACAAATGTCCAATCTAATTGTTACTAAAACGCATTCCAATCAGCCCCTTTAAGAGTCTTCCTTCCATAACTATTCCCAATATTCTGCTGGTTGTACATGAAAGAGACAGAGATATATTTGCACTACAGAGTCAGAAATGTACGGAAAAAAATGTGCGACTCAAAACTAGTAAATCATAAGTAAGGAGAAGGGTTTTTTTTAGCTTTCCTTCAAATATTAACTATTTACAAAGTAACATAGTAACATAGTTAGTAAGGCCGAAAAAAGACATTTGTCCATCCAGTTCAGCCTATATTCCATCATAATAAATACCCAGATCTACGTCCTTCTACAGAACCTAATAATTGTATGATACAATATTGTTCTGCTCCAGGAAGACATCCAGGCCTCTCTTGAACCCCTCGACTGAGTTCGCCATCACCACCTCCTCAGGCAAGCAATTCCAGATTCTCACTGCCCTAACAGTAAAGAATCCTCTTCTATGTTGGTGGAAAAACCTTCTCTCCTCCAGACGCAAAGAATGCCCCCTTGTGCCCGTCACCTTCCTTGGTATAAACAGATCCTCAGCGAGATATTTGTATTGTCCCCTTATATACTTATACATGGTTATTAGATCGCCCCTCAGTCATCTTTTTTCTAGACTAAATAATCCTAATTTCGCTAATCTATCTGGGTATTGTAGTTCTCCCATCCCCTTTATTAATTTTGTTGCCCTCCTTTGTACTCTCTCTAGTTCCATTATATCCTTCCTGAGCACCGGTGCCCAAAACTGGACACAGTACTCCATGTGCGGTCTAACTAGGGATTTGTACAGAGGCAGTATAATGCTCTCATCATGTGTATCCAGACCTCTTTAAATGCACCCCATGATCCTGTTTGCCTTGGCAGCTGCTGCCTGGCACTGGCTGCTCCAGGTAAGTTTATCATTAACTAGGATCCCCAAGTCCTTCTCCCTGTCAGATTTACCCAGTGGTTTCCCGTTCAGTGTGTAATGGTGATAATGATTCCCTCTTCCCATGTGTATAACCTTACATTTATCATTGTTAAACCTCATCTGCCACCTTTCAGCCCAAGTTTCCAACTTATCCAGATCCATCTGTAGCAGAATACTATCTTCTCTTGTATTAACTGCTTTACATAGTTTTGTATCATCTGCAAATATCGATATTTTACTGTGTAAACCTTCTACCAGATCATTAATGAATATGTTGAAGAGAACAGGTCCCAATACTGACCCCTGCGGTACCCCACTGGTCACAGCGACCCAGTTAGAGACTATACCATTTATAACCACCCTCTGCTTTCTATCACTAAGCCAGTTACTAACCCATTTACACACATTTTCCCCCAGACCAAGCATTCTCATTTTGTGTACCAACCTCTTGTGCGGCACGGTATCAAACGCTTTGGAAAAATCGAGATATACCACGTCCAATGACTCACCGTGGTCCAGTCTATAGCTTACCTCTTCATAAAAACTGATTAGATTGGTTTGACAGGAGCGATTTCTCATAAACCCATGCTGATATGGAGTTAAACAGTTATTCTCATTGAGATAATCCAGAATAACATCCCTCAGAAACCCTTCAAATATTTTACCAACAATAGAGGTTAGACTTACTGGCCTATAATTTCCAGGTTCACTTTTAGAGCCCTTTTTGAATATTGGCACCACATTTGCTATGCGCCAATCCTGCGGAACAGACCCTGTCTCTATAGAGTCCCTAAAAATAAGAAATAATGGTTTATCTATTACATTACTTAGTTCTCTTAGTACTCGTGGGTGTATGCCATCCGGACCCGGAGATTTATCTATTTTAATCTTATTTAGCCGGTTTCGCACCTCTTCTTGGGTTAGATTGGTGACCCTTAATATAGGGTTTTCATTGTTTCTTGGGATTTCACCTAGCATTTCATTTTCCACCGTGAATACCGTGGAGAAGAAGGTGTTTAATATGTTAGCTTTTTCCTCGTCATCTACAACCATTCTTTCCTCACTATTTTTTAAGGGGCCTACATTTTCAGTTTTTATTCTTTTACTATTGATATAGTTGAAGAACAGTTTGGGATTAGTTTTACTCTCCTTAGCAATGTGCTTCTCTGTTTCCTTTTTGGCAGCTTTAATTAGTTTTTTAGATAAAGTATTTTTCTCCCTATAGTTTTTTAGAGCTTCAATGGTGCCATCCTGCTTTAGTAGTGCAAATGCTTTCTTTTTACTGTTAATTGCCTGTCTTACTTCTTTGTTTAGCCACATTGGGTTTTTCCTATTTCTAGTCCTTTTATTCCCACAAGGTATAAACCGCTTACACTGCCTATTTAGGATGTTCTTAAACATTTCCCATTTATTATCTGTATTCTCATTTCTGAGGATATTGTCCCAATCTACCAGATTAAGGGCATCTCTAAGCTGTTCAAACTTTGCCTTCCTAAAGTTCAATGTTTTTGTGACTCCCTGACAAGTCCCCCTAGTGAAAGACAGGTGAAACTGCACAATATTGTGGTCGCTATTTCCTAAATGCCCAACCACCTGCAGATTTGTTATTCTGTCAGGTCTATTAGATAGTATTAGGTCTAAAAGTGCTGCTCCTCTGGTTGGATTCTGCACCAATTGTGAAAGATAATTTTTCTTGGTTATTAGCAGAAACCTGTTGCCTTTATGGGTTTCACAGGTTTCTGTTTCCCAGTTAATATCCGGGTAGTTAAAGTCCCCCATAACCAGGACCTCATTATGGGTTGCAGCTTCATCTATCTGCTTTAGAAGTAGACTTTCCATGCTTTCTGTTATATTTGGGGGTTTGTAACAGACCCCAATGAGAATTTTGTTACCATTTTTCCCTCCATGAATTTCAACCCATATGGACTCGACATCCTCATTCCCTTCGCTAATATCCTCCCTTAAAGTGGACTTTAGACAAGACTTTACATAGAGACAAACCCCTCCTCCTCTCCGATTTTTACGATCCTTTCTAAACAGACTGTAACCCTGTAAGTTAACTGCCCAGTCATAGCTTTCATCTAACCATGTCTCGGTTATTCCCACTATGTCAAAGTTACCTGTAGATATTTCTGCTTCTAGTTCTTCCATCTTGTTTGTCAGGCTTCTGGCATTTGCGAGCATGCAGTTTAGAGGATTTTGTTTTGTTCCAATCTCCTCACTGTGGATTGTTTTAGAAATGTTCTTACCTCCCTTCTGAGTATGTTTTCCTGGGTCGTCTTTGTACGAGTCTAATGTTTTTCTTCCCGCCCCCTCTTCTTCTAGTTTAACGCCCTCCTGATGAGTGTAGCGAGTCTTCTG
Source organism: Ranitomeya imitator (assembly GCF_032444005.1). Classification (NCBI taxonomy): domain Eukaryota; kingdom Metazoa; phylum Chordata; class Amphibia; order Anura; family Dendrobatidae; genus Ranitomeya; species Ranitomeya imitator. The sequence continues at coordinate 200,095,773 of NC_091288.1, forward strand.
GCGAATGTGTGTTTCCCAGGTTTGTTGAGGTGTAGTCCGTCTCTGGCGAGGAGTCCACCATACCAGTAAGTAGATAATGATGCCGATCTTTCTTCACCAGAATCTTCCATATTATTAATTCTGCTCTGTTTTTGAAGTATGATGAAAGGAAATTCAAAGAAGACAAAATGTACAGCCAGCTATTACAGGTCCATGTGGACTGCCGTGGAAAGTAGCCCACCTCATGGCCTAAAATGCTTCTCGAGGAACCTCAACTTCCAAGCTTTCACTTTGCTAAAGTTTCTGAAGCTCTGTTGGTAGCCTTGGGGTATTCCTCACGCCATGCTTTTCGTCTTGTGGTTCTCACAACAACTTTCATAGGTCCGGGGGTAGTTGGTATAAATGTGCCTATATACTTGGTTGTTGGCCAAAAACTCATTTCTCCATCTTGGCAGATTGTTCATGGATTTTCAATTCCCTCGAGAACAAAAGCTCAAACATATTGACATTTAACCCGCCCAATCCTTCTTTCCACCATCTTCCTTTGGTCAAGATACCCTATTTTTTATTTTAGACAGTCATGCTGTTGAAAGAAAGAAGTTTGCAATTAGCTCTCCCCCAGAAGACAGATAACTATGGTGCTAGTACCACCATTGAAGGTAGCCATCTGAAAAGCCAATGTTCAACTCATTAATGAGTCTTGCAACATGACCAGGAATATTAACCAAACCAACAACATGTGGCCATATTAACCAAACCGACAACATGACCAAGAATATTAACCAAATCGGCAAAAAGTTGCAATATTAACCAAACCAGCAATCATTAACCCATTATCTACTTATGTCCTATTTTTGGGGACGCCCAATCTTTAGCTTCTAGCGACTAAGATTTTATAATTTTTATTATTAGGTCCAATTTTATGTGTTGTGTTGGTAAAATGAATGTTTTCAAAATAGGAAATCATGTCATTGTCATTTTTAATTGAATATTGGGATGCCCTTTTCTGAAAAATCCGTACTTGTAAACATGTTAATTTGGCAAGTAATGGGATAAAGAGTTATGTATTGATTTATTGGGTAGGTACCCAAAATACTTGTCACTAGCAAAATAGTTTTCTAATATCAGGGATAGGGCTAATGTGTTTTTATTGTCTATATTGCATTGCCGGTAGGACTCCATGTAAATCCGGTCTCTGTGGTACGTACATACCCTCAAACTCTCCAACAGATGTGGCAGAAGTGTCGGCAACTGCTGAAATTTTACAGAGATGCAGGGAGCTGATAGATACTTTTCTAGGGTACTGCATGAGAAACCGTGACTGTTGTGGAGGGCCAAACCAACATGCCACACTTAATTTTGTTTTATATTATTGTTATCCTTAATGATGCTAGTATTATTACTATCTTATATTATTGCACAGAATTCAGTATGCTAATAAAGGTTATTATAAGGTATATTGCAATGTGTTCTTATCTGTAGCATCTAAACAAACCAGAAAATAAGCCAAAAATACGGACTTAAAACTTAACATTTAATATTACCATTAAAAATGTTATGACACATCACACATAAAAAACAGAATCCCAAGACAAAGAGTAGCCAGATAAATATCTGTCAAATTTTGGAGACTGAGAAAACTACCACTACAACTGGCAATGTAACACCAAAAACAGCATAATTAAATTAAATTGCTGTGTCAGAAGTGTTGATAATTATGCGTTGCCTATCAAAAGTGTTGATAATTATGCGTATGTTCAATAGTCACATGTATTTGTTCAGTAGGATTTTACAAGGTATGGTACACTTAAGAGATGCTCTCTTGAGGTCTAGGAGAAGTCCGCAGTCTTCAGATTCCTCACGTCCATGCAGTGGGAACAGATCCATTACTCAGTCACTTGATGGACTGAAATAAGATTACCTCTCCCTAATTTTTAACCAGGGAAAGCCGTCTATCTCTGACTCTTCTGGTCTAGAAGGAAAGGGAAAGGTTGAGTGTTGTGAATTCTGTTGTCAAGCTCCCTCCTGTGGTCATGAATGGTACTTCGGCTGGTTCTGTCCATGGGCTTCCTCTGGTGGTTGTGAGTGGAGCTGCTGCTTCTGAGTTTCCTTCCACAGGTGACGAGGTTAATTCGTTAGCTGGCTGCTCTATTTAACTCCACTTAGATCATTGCTCCATGCCACCTGTCAATGTTCCAGTATTGATCTTGTTCTCTCCTGGATCGTTCTTGTGACCTGTCTTCCCAGCAGAAGCTAAGTTCCTGCTTGCTTTTCTCTGGTTTGCTATTTTTCTGTCCAGCTTGCTATTTTGATTTTGTCTTGCTTGCTGGAAGCTCTGGGACGCAGAGGGAGCGCCTCCGCATCGTGAGTCGGTGCGGAGGGTCTTTTTGCGCCCTCTGCGTGGTCTTTTTGTAGTTTTTGTGCTGACCGCAAAGTTACCTATCCTATCCTCTGTCTGTTCAGTAAGTCGGGCCTCACTTTGCTAAATCTATTTCATCTCTGTGTTTGTAATTTTCATCTTTACTCACAGTCATTATATGTGGGGGGCTGCCTTTTCCTATGGGGAATTTCTCTGAGGCAAGGTAGGCTTTATTTTTCTATCTCTAGGGCTAGCTAGTTTCTTAGGCTGTGTCGAGTTGCATAGGGAGCGTTAGGAGCAATCCACGGCTATATCTAGTGTGTGTGATAGGAATAGGGATTGCGGTCAGCAGAGTTCCCACGTCTCAGAGCTCGTCCTATATTATTAGTAACTATCAGTCATTCCGTGTGCTCTTAACCACCAGGTCCATTATTGTCCTTACCACCAGGTCATAACAGTACAGGTGGTCCAAAGTATTAATGCATCTCAATAGAGGGATAAGAGAAGTGCTGAGACCATTTTTTTGCAGTGTGTTTTGTCTCTATTTTCCCTTTTACCTCTGGGTGGTTGAGGATACAGGTGTAGATATGGACATTCAAGGTCTGTCCTCTTGTATGGATAATCTCACTGAAAGGGTACAAAACATTCAAGATTTTGTGGTTCAGAATCCGATGTTAGAGCCTAGGATTCCAATTCCTGATTTGTTTTTTGGGGATAGATCTAAGTTTCTGAATTTCAAAAATAATTGTAAATTGTTTCTTGCTTTGAAACCTCGCTCCTCAGGTGACCCTGTTCAACAAGTGAAAATCATTATTTCTTTGTTACGTGGCGACCTGTTGTGAATTCTGTGGCCAAGCTTCCTCCTGTGGTCGTGAGTGGTACTTCGGCTGGTTCTGTCTATGAGCTTCCTTTGGTGGATGAGAGTGGTACTGCGGCTTCTGAGTTTCCTTCCTCAGGTGATGAGGTTAAGTCGTTAGGTGCTGCTCTATTTAACTCCACCTGGTGCTTTGATCCTGGCCTCCAGTCAATGTTCTAGTTTTGGTCTTGCTTCCTCCTGGATCGTTCCTGTGGCCTGTCCATCCTGCATAAGCTAAGTTCTGCTTGTGTTACTTTTGTTTGCTATATTTTCTGTCCAGCTTGCTATATTGGTTTTTCTTGCTTGCTGGAAGCTCTGAGACGCAGAGGGAGCACCTCCGTACCGTTAGTCGGTGCGGAGGGTCTTTTTGCCCCTCTGCGTGGTTGTTTGTAGGTTTTTGTGTTGACCGCAAAGCTATCTTTCCTATCCTCGGTCTATTCAGTAAGTCGGGCCTCACTTTGCTAAATCTATTTCATCTCTGTGTTTGTATTTTCATCTTTACTCACAGTCATTATATGTGGGGGGCTGCCTTTTCCTTTGGGGAATTTCTCTGAGGCAAGGTAGGCTTATTTTTCTATCTTCAGGGCTAGTTAGTTTCTCAGGCTGTGCCGAGTTGCATAGGGAGCGTTAGGCGCAATCCACGGCTACCTCTAGTGTGGTGTGATAGGATTAGGAATTGCGGTCAGCAGAGTTCCCACGTCTCAGAGCTCGTCCTGTGTTTTTGGTAAATCTCAGGTCACTTTGTGTGCTCTGAACTTCAAGGTCCATTGTGGTTCTGAATTACCTGTTCATAACAGTACTGGAGGCCAGGATCAAAGCACCAGGTGGAGTTAAATAGAGCAGCACCTAACGACTTAACCTCATCACCTGAGGAAGGAAACTCAGAAGCCGCAGTACCACTCTCATCCACCAAAGGAAGCTCATAGACAGAACCAGCCGAAGTACCACTCACGACCACAGGAGGGAGCTTGGCCACAGAATTCACAACAGTAACACTACTGGAGGCTTAAAGTACTAATGCTTCTCAATAGAGGGAAAAGAGAAGTTCTGAGACCATTTTTTTTTCTTTGCACTGTGTTCTGTCTTTCTTTTCCCATTTACATCAGGGTGGTTCAGAACACAGGTGTGGACATGGACATTCAGGGTCTGTCCTCTTTGATGGATAATCTCATTATAAGAGTACAGAACATTCAAGATTTAGTGGTTCAGAATCCTATGTTAGAACCTAAAATTCCTATTTCTGAGTTATTTTCTGGAGATAGAGCTAAGTTTTTGAATTTTAAAAATAATTGTAAACTATTTCTGGCATTGAAACCCCGCTCCTCTGGTGACCCAGTTCAACAAGTTAAGATCATTATTTCTTTATTACGTGGCGACCCTCAAGACTGGGCATTTTCCCTTGCGCCAGGAGATCCTGCATTATGTAATATTGATGCGTTTTTTCTGGCGCTCGGATTGCTGTACGACGAACCTAATTCAGTGGATCAGGCAGAGAAAAATTTGCTGGCTCTGTGTCAGGGTCAGGATGAGATAGAGATTTATTGTCAGAAGTTTAGAAAGTGGTCCGTGCTCACTCAATGGAATGAATGTGCGCTGGCAGCTATTTTCAGAAAAGGTCTCTCTGAAGCCTTTAAGGATGTCATGGTGGGATTTCCTATGCCTGCTGGTCTGAATGAGTCTATGTTTTTGGCCATTCAGATCGGTCGACGCTTGCGTGAGCGTAAATCTGTGCACCATTTGGTGGTATTATCTGAGCATAAACCTGAGCCTATGCAGTGCAATAGGACTTTGACCAGAGCTGAAAGGCAAGAACACAGACGTCAGAATGGGCTGTGTTTCTACTGTCGTGATTCCACTCATGCTATCTCCAGTTGTACTAAGCGCACTAAGCGGTTCGCTAGGTCCGCCACCATTGGTACGGTACAGTTGAAATTTCTTTTGTCCGTTACTTTGATCTGCTCTTTGTCTTCCTATTCTGTCATGGCATTTGTGGATTCAGGCGCTGCCCTGAATTTGATGGACTTGGAGTTTGCTAGGCGCTGTGGGTTTGTCTTGGAGCCCTTGCAGTGTCTTATTCCATTGAGAGGAATTGATGCTACGCCTTTGGCCAAGAATAAGCCTCAGTATTGGACCCAGCTGATCATGTGCATGGCTCCTGCGCACCAGGAGGATATTCGCTTTCTGGTGTTGCATAATCTGCATGATGTGGTCGTGTTGGGGTTGCCATGGCTACAAGTCCATAACCCAGTGTTAGATTGGAAATCAATGTCTGTGTCCAGCTGGGGTTGTCAGGGGGTACATGGTGATGTTCCATTTCTGTCTATCTCATCATCCACCCCTTCTGAGGTCCCAGAGTTCTTTTCTGATTACCGGGATGTATTCGATGAGCCCAAGTCCAATGCCCTACCTCCGCACAGGGATTGTGATTGTGCTATCGATTTGATTCCTGGTAGTAAGTTTCCTAAGGGTCGACTGTTTAATTTATCTGTACCTGAGCACGCCGCTATGCGGAGTTACGTGAAGGAGTCTTTGGAGAAGGGTCATATTCGCCTGTCATCGTCGCCATTGGGAGCGGGGTTCTTTTTTGTGGCCAAGAAGGATGGTTCGCTGAGACCTTGTAGTTCAGAGCACACAAAGTGACCTGAGATTTACCAAAAACATAGGACGAGCTCTGAGACGTGGGAACTCTGCTGACCGCAATCCCTAATCCTATCACACCACACTAGAGGTAGCAGTGGATTGCGCCTAACGCTCCCTATGCAACTCGGCACAGCCTGAGAAACTAACTAGCCCTGAAGATAGAAAAATAAGCCTACCTTGCCTCAGAGAAATTCCCCAAAGGAAAAGGTAGCCCCCCACATATAATGACTGTGAGTAAAGATGAAAATACAAACACAGAGATGAAATAGATTTAGCAAAGTGAGGCCCGACTTACTGAATAGACCGAGGATAGGAAAGATAGCTTTGCGGTCAACACAAAAACCTACAAACAACCACGCAGAGGGGCAAAAAGACCCTCCGCACCGACTAACGGTACGGAGGTGCTCCCTCTGCGTCTCAGAGCTTCCAGCAAGCAAGAAAAACCAATATAACAAGCTGGACAGAAAATATAGCAAACAAAAGTAACACAAGCAGAACTTAGCTTATGCAGGATGGACAGGCCACAGGAACGATCCAGGAGGAAGCAAGACCAAAACTAGAACATTGACTGGAGGCCAGGATCAAAGCACCAGGTGGAGTTAAATAGAGCAGCACCTAACGACTTAACCTCATCACCTGAGGAAGGAAACTCAGAAGCCGCAGTTCCACTCTCATCCACCAAAGGAAGCTCATAGACAGAACCAGCCGAAGTACCACTCACGACCACAGGAGGGAGCTTGGCCACAGAATTCACAACAGCGACCCTCAAGACTGGGCATTTTCCCTTGCGCCAGGAGATCCGGCATTGCGTGATGTTGATGCGTTTTTTCTGGCGCTCGGATTGCTTTATGATGAACCTAATTCAGTGGATCAAGCAGAGAAAATCTTGCTGGCTCTGTGTCAGGGTCAGGATGAGGTAGAAATATATTGTCAGAAGTTTAGGAAGTGGTCTGTACTCACTCAGGGGAATGAATGTGCCCTGGCAGCAATTTTCAGAAAGGGTCTCTCTGAAGCCCTTAAAGATGTCATGGTGGGATTTCCCATGCCTGCTGGTCTGAATGAGTCTATGTCTTTGGCCATTCAGATCGATCGACGCTTGCGTGAGCGTAAAGCTGTGCACAATTTGGCGGTATTATCTGAGCATAGACCTGAGCTGATGCAATGTGATAGGACTTTGACCAGAGCTGAACGGCAAGAACACAGACGTCGGAATGGGCTGTGTTTTTACTGTGGTGATTCCACTCATGCTATCTCCGATTGTCCTAAGCGCACTAAGCGATTCGCTAGGTCTGCCACCATTGGTACGGTACAGTCGAAATTTCTTTTGTCCATTACTCTGATTTACTCTTTGTCATCCTATTCTGTAATGGCATTTGTGGATTCAGGCGCTGCCCTGAATTTGATGGACTTGGAGTATGCTAGGCGCTGTGGTTTTTTCTTGGAGCCCTTGCAGTATCCTATTCCATTGAGAGGAATTGATGCTACGCCTTTGGCCAAGAATAAGCCTCAGTACTGGACCCAATTGACCATGTGCATGGCTCCTGCACATCAGGAGGATATTCGCTTTTTGGTGTTGCATAATCTGCATGATGTGGTCGTTTTGGGGTTGCCATGGCTACAGGTCCATAATCCAGTATTGGATTGGAAATCTATGTCTGTGTCCAGCTGGGGTTGTCAGGGGGTACATGGTGATGTTCCATTTTTGTCTATTTCGTCATCCACCCCTTCTGAAGTCCCGGAGTTTTTGTTGGATTACCGGGATGTATTTGATGAGCCCAAATCCAGTGCCCTACCTCCTCATAGGGATTGCGATTGTGCTATCAATTTGATTCCTGGTAGTAAGTTTCCTAAGGGCCGACTGTTCAATTTATCTGTGCCAGAACACGCCGCTATGCGGAGTTACGTAAAGGAATCCTTGGAGAAGGGTCATATTCGCCCGTCGTCATCACCATTGGGAGCAGGGTTCTTTTTTGTGGCCAAGAAGGATGGTTCTTTGAGACCTTGTATTGATTACCGCCTTCTTAATAAGATCACAGTCAAATTTCAGTACCCTTTGCCGCTGCTGTCGGATTTATTTGCTCGGATTAAGGGGGCTAGTTGGTTCACCAAGATAGATCTTCGTGGTGCGTAAAATCTTGTGCGTATTAAACAGGGCGATGAATGGAAAACAGCATTTAATACGCCCGAGGGCCATTTTGAGTACCTGGTTATGCCATTCGGGCTTTCCAATGCTCCATCAGTATTTCAGTCCTTTATGCATGACATCTTCCGAGAGTACCTGGATAAATTCCTGATTGTGTATTTGGATGATGTTTTGGTCTTCTCGGATGATTAAGAGTCTCACATGAAGCAGGTCAGAATGGTGTTCCAGGTCCATCATGCGAATTCTTTGTTTGTGAAGGGGTCAAAGTGTCTCTTTGGAGTTCAGAAGGTTTCATTTTTGGGTTTCATTTTTTCCCCTTCTACTATCGAGATGGACCCTGTTAAAGTTCAGGCCATTTATGATTGGACTCAGCCGACATCTGTGAAGAGTCTGCAAAAGTTCCTGGGCTTTGCTAATTTTTATCGTCGCTTCATCAGTAATTTTTCTAGTGTTGCTAAACCGTTGACTGATTTGACCAAGAAGGGTGCTGATGTGGTCAATTGGTCTTCTGTGGCTGTGGAGGCTTTTCAGGAGTTGAAGCGTCGTCTTTCTTCTGCCCCTGTGTTGTGCCAGCCAGATGTTTCGCTTCCGTTTCAGGTCCAGGTTGATGCTTCTGAGATTGGAGCAGGGGCTGTTTTGTCGCAAAGAAGTTCTGATGGCTCGGTGATGAAACCATGTGCCTTCTTTTCTAGAAAGTTTACGCCTGCTGAGCGTAATTATGATGTTGGCGATCGAGAGTTGTTGGCCATGAAGTGGGCATTCGAGGAGTGGCGTCATTAGCTTGAAGGAGCCAAGCAGCGCGTGGTGGTCTTCACGGATTACAAGAATTTGACTTATCTCGAGTCTGCCAAATGGTTGAATCGTAGACAGGCTCGTTGGTCGCTATTTTTCTCCCGTTTTGATTTTGTGGTTTCGTACCTTCCAGGCTCTAAGAATGTGAAGGCTGATGCCCTGTCAAGGAGTTTTGTGCCCGACTCTCCGGGTGTTCCTGAGCTGGCGGGTATTCTCAAAGAGGGGGTAATTTTGTCTGCCATCTCCCCTGATTTGCGGCGGGTGCTGCAAAAATTTCAGGCTGATAGACCTGACCGTTGCCCAGCGGAGAAACTGTTTGTCCCTGATAGATGGACTAGTAGAGTTATCTCTGAGGTTCATTGTTCGGTGTTGGCTGGTCATCCTGGAATCTTTGGTACCAGAGATTTGGTGGCTAGATCCTTTTGGTGGCTGTCTTTGTCGCGGGATGTGCGTTCTTTTGTGCAGTCCTGTGGGACTTGTGCTCGGGCTAAGCCCTGCTGTTCTCGTGCCAGTGGGTTGCTTTTGCCCTTGCCGGTCCTGAAGAGGCCCTGGACGCATATCTCTATGGATTTTATTTCGGATCTCCCTGTCTCTCAAAAGATGTCGGTCATTTGGGTGGTTTGTGATCGCTTCTCTAAGATGGTCTATTTGGTACCCTTGTCTAAATTGCCTTCCTCCTCTGATTTGGTGCCATTGTTTTTCCAGCATGTGGTTCGTTTGCAAGGCATTCCGGAGAACATCGTTTCGGACAGAGGTTCCCAGTTTGTTTCGAGGTTTTGGCGAGCCTTTTGTGCTAGGATGGGCATTGATTTGTCTTTTTCCTCGGCTTTCCATCCTCAGACAAATGGCCAAACCGAACGAACTAATCAGACTTTGGAAACATATCTGAGATGCTTTGTTTCTGCTGATCAGGATGATTGGGTGTCCTTTTTGCCTTTGGCTGAGTTCGCCCTTAATAATCCGGCCAGCTCGGCCACTTTGGTTTTGCCGATTTTCTGCAATTCTGGTTTCCATCCTTGTTTCTCTTCAGGGCAGGTTGAGTCTTCGGACTGTCCTGGTGTAGATACTGTAGTGGATAGGTTGCAGCAGATTTGGACTCATGTGGTGGACAATTTGACATTGTCCCAGGAGAAGGCTCAACGTTTCGCTAACCGCCGACGCTATGTGGGTCCCCGACTTCGTGTTGGGGATTTGGTTTGGTTGTCGTCTCGTTATGTTCCTATGAAGGTTTCCTCTCCTAAGTTAAAGCCTCGTTTCATTTGTCCATATAAGATTTCTGAGGTTCTCAATCCTGTGTCGTTTCGTTTGACCCTTCCAGCTTCTTTTGCCATCCATAATGTATTCCATAGGTCATTGTTGCAGAGATACGTGGCGCCTGTGGTTCCATCCATTGATCCTCCTGCCCCGGTGTTGGTTGAGGGGGAGTTGGAGTATGTGGTGGAGAAGATTTTGGATTCTCGTATTTCGAGACGGAAACTCCAGTACCTGGTCAAGTGGAAGGGTTATGGTCAGGAAGATAATTCCTGGGTCTTTGCCTCCGATGTTCATGCTGCCGATCTGGTTCGTGCCTTTCATTTGGCTCGTCCTGGTCGGCCTGGGGGCTCTGGTGAGGGTTCGGTGACCCCTCCTCAAGGGGGGTACTGTTGTGAATTCTGTTGTCAAGCTCCCTCCTGTGGTCATGAATGGTACTTCGGCTGGTTCTGTCCATGAGCTTCCTCTGGTGGTTGTGAGTGGAGCTGCTGCTTCTGAGTTTCCTTCCACAGGTGACGAGGTTAATTCGTTAGCTGGCTGCTCTATTTAACTCCACTTAGATCATTGCTCCATGCCACCTGTCAATGTTCCAGTATTGGTCTTGTTCTCTCCTGGATCGCTCTTGTGACCTGTCTTCCCAGCAGAAGCTAAGTTCCTGCTTGCTTTTCTCTGGTTTGCTATTTTTCTGTCCAGCTTGCTATTTTGACTTTGTCTTGCTTGCTGGAAGCTCTGGGACGCAGAGGGAGCGCCTCCGCACCGTGAGTCGGTGCGGAGGGTCTTTTTGCACCCTCTGCGTGGTCTTTTTGTAGTTTTTGTGCTGACCGTAAAGTTACCTTTCCTATCCTCTGTCTGTTCAGTAAGTCGGGCCTCACTTTGCTAAATCTATTTCATCTCTGTGTTTGTAATTTTCATCTTTACTCACAGTCATTATATGTGGGGGGCTGCCTTTTCCTTTGGGGAATTTCTCTCAGGCAAGGTAGGCTTTATTTTTCTATCTCTAGGGCTAGCTAGTTTCTTAGGCTGTGTCGAGTTGCATAGGGAGCGTTAGGAGCAATCCACGGCTATTTCTAGTGTGTGTGATAGGATTAGGGATTGCGGTCAGCAGAGTTCCCATGTCTCAGAGCTCGTCCTATATTATTAGTAACTATCAGGTCATTCCGTGTGCTCTTAACCACCAGGTCCATTATTGTCCTTACCACTAGGTCATAACAGTTGAGGACACCTTTCTGAGAGTGCTTAGACTGCATCCTTGTGTTCTTTTTGACTTTGGGTGAAGAAAGTCAGTAAATTTGTGATATACACTCAAGGTACAAAAAGGGAGAGAATAGAATAAAAAAAGGGGTTAAGAAAAAAAATAAAACAGAACAATTGTTAACAAATCGTAATACAGTACAGGCTGTAGGCAGAGGGAAAAAATGCACGAAAAAGAGAAATATTTCATGTGCCGCATGTTGAGGACGATAAAGAGCTGATTTTCATTCGGGTCACAAGAGAGAGACACTTATGATACTGTCATGTAGCACCGCTCCCCATAGTAAGTCAGATAAAATAAGGATTGTTCACACAGTAATCTCACACAGAATCTTCATTTTTTATCCACAGGAGCCGGAATTCTCTATCTAGACGTACATACATAGAGACACATGTATAGCATCCAGCCGCTGGGTCATGTAAGACGTACCATTGTATTATAGGGCTTCTCGCTTGCAATGTAGGATAGCATTTCAATGAAACATCCATAGTATGTGTACTGTAAGGCGGCATTATCCTTCTGGCTCTCCCTTGAGCACAAATGGCAAAGATCTAAGCACATTGGGAATGAGGAAGCTCAGCTTATAATATAGAGGAGCTCAGGAGCTGAATAATGAAAAGTAAGCCACCTAAGACATTTTGTTGGCGGGAAATTGTTCTTTTTTTATCAATCCTGTTACAATTTAAAAGAAACATAATATATATATATATATATATATATATATATACTAGATGGTAGCCCGATTCTAACGCATCGGGTATTCTAGAATATGTATGTAGTGTATTTATGAAGATTTTAGAATAATACATTGAATACACAAGATTCGGCCGACCGCGACCAATTAGCGATGCATGGTTCAAATCCTGCGCCAATTCGCAGCCGGACTGCACCTGTCGCTGATTGTTCGCAGCCGGCCACGTAGTATATAGCACAGCCACGTAGTATATAACAGCTCACGTAGTAAATAGCACAGCCACGTAGTATATTGCACAGCAACGTAGTATATAGCACAGCCACATAGTATATAGCACAGCCCACGGAGTATATAGCACAGCCCACGGAGTATATAGCACAGCCCATGGAGTATATAGCACAGCCCATGGAGTATATAGCACAGCCCGCAGAGTATATTGCACAGCCCGTGTAGTACATTGCACAGCCGACGTAGTACTTTGCACAGTCCATGTAGTACATTGCACAGTATATTGCCCAGCCCATGCAGTATATTGCCCAGCCCACGTAGTATATTGCACAGCCCGCGAAGTATATTGCACAGCCCACAGAGTATATAGCACAGCCCATGGAGTATATAGCACAGCCCACGGAGTATATTGCACAGCCCGCGAAGTATATTGCACAGCCCACGGAGTAGAAAGCACAGCCCACGGAGTATATAGCACAGCCCACGTAGTACATTGCACAGCCCACGTAGTACATTGCACAGCCCACGTAGTACATTGCACAGCCTGCGCAGTATATTGCCCAGCCCGTGCAGTATATTGCCCAGCCTGCGTAGTATATTGCACAGCCCGCGAAGTATATTGCACAGCCCGCGTAGTACATTGCACAGCCCGCGTAGTACATTGCACAGCCCGCGTAGTACATTGCACAGCCCGCGTAATACATTGCCCAGCCCACGTAGTATATTGCCCAGCCCACGTAGTATATTGCCCAGCCCACGTAGTATATTGCACAGCCTACATAACATATTGCACAGCCCAAGTAGTATATAGCAATGTGGGCATCATATCCCTGTAAAAAAAAAGAATTAAAATTAAAAATTGTTATATACTCACTCTCCGTTGTCCCCCGGATCCAAGCAAAGCAGTTACCGACGCTCCTCGTGCGCTCCGGTCTCCAAAGTGCATTGCGGTCTCGCGAGTCCGATACGTCATCATCTTGCGAGATCGCAATGCATGGAGCGGTCACCGGGATGCCATGAGGAGCAGGAAAGGCCTGTTCCTGATCCGGGGGCCGACGGACGGTGAGTATATAACAATTTTTTATTTTATTTATTATTTTTAACATTAGATCTTTTTACTATTGATGCTGCATAGGCCGCATCAATAGTAAAAAGTTGGTCACACAGGGTTAATAGCAGCGTTAATGGAGTGCGTTACACCATGGTCCGTTAGCGCTGCCATTAACCCTGTGTGAGCGCTGACTGGAGGGGAGTATGGAGCAGGCACTGACTGCGGGGAGGATGGAGCGGCCATGTTGCCGCCGGAGTGTGCCCATCGCTGATTGGTCGTGGCAGTGGTCGTTGCCGTTTTGCCACAACCAATCAGCAACTTTGATTTCCATGACAGACAGAAGCCGCGACCAATGAATATCTGTGACAGAAAGACAGACAGACAGACAGACAGACAGACAGACGGAAGTGACCCTTAGAAAATTTATATAGTAGATACTGAAGATACCTTGTGTCATTATGATGAGGCAACCCTCCAAAAGAGACTTCATATGGCAGATGTTTTCATTTTGCATAAGTTTTATAAAAATGATGAATATATATATATATATATATTTATATATAATAATAATATAATAATAATTTTATTTATATAGCGCCAACATATTCCGCAGCGCTTTACAAATTATAGAGGGGACTTGTACAGACAATAGACATTACAGCATAACAGAAATACAGTTCAAAACAGATACCAGGAGGAGTGAGGGCCCTGCTCGCAAGCTTACAAACTATGGGGAAAAGGGGAGACACGAGAGGTGGATGGTAACAATTGCTTTAGTTATTCGGACCGGCCATAGTGTAAGGCTCAGGTGTTCATGTATAGCTGCATGAACCAGTTAACTGCCTAAGTATGTAGCAGTACAGACACAGTGGGCTAATACTGCATAAAGTGTACGAGAACATGATGCGAGGAACCTTTTTTTTTTTTTTTTTTATATATAAATAGGCCACACAGAGATCGTTAGGTTAATGCATTGAGGCGGTAGGCCAGTCTGAACAAATGAGTTTTTAGGGCACGCTTAAAACTGTGGGGATTGGGGATTAATCGTATTAACCTAGGTAGTGCATTCCAAAGAATCGGCGCAGCACGTGTAAAGTCTTGGAGACGGGAATGGGAGGTTCTGATTATTGAGGATGCTAACCTGAGGTCATTAGCGGAGCGGAGGGCACGGGTAGGGTGGTAGACTAATACCAGGGAGGAGATGTAGGGTGGTGCTGAGCCATGGAGTGCTTTGTGGATGAGGGTAGTAGTTTTGTACTGGATTCTGGAGTGGATGGGTAGCCAGTGTAATGACTGGCACAGGGTAGAGGCATCGGTGTAACGGTTGGTGAGGAATATGATCCTGGCTGCAGCATTCAGGACAGATTGGAGCGGGGAGAGTTTTGCAAGAGGGAGACCGATTAGTAGAGAGTTACAATAGTCCAGACGAGAATGAATAAGTGAAACAGTCAGAGTTTTTGCAGAGTCGAAAGTAAGAAAAGGGCGAATTCTAGAAATGTTTTTGAGATGCAGGTAAGAAGAGCGAGCCAGTGATCGGATGTAGGGGGTGAATGAAAGGTCAGAATCAAGGATGACCCCAAGGCAGCGGGCATGTTGCTTTGGAGTAATGGTGGAACCGCACACGGAGATGGCAATGTCAGGCAAAGGTAGGTTAGTAGAGGGAGAGAACACGAGGAGTTCAGTTTTTGACAGGTTTAGTTTCAGATAGAGGGAGGACATGATGTTAGAGACAGCGGTAAGACAATCACTGGTGTTTTCTAAAAAGGTCGGTGTGATATCGGGAGCAGAAGTGTATAATTGGGTGTCGTCAGCATAGAGATGGTACTGGAAACCAAATCTACTGATTGTTTGTCCAATAGGGGCAGTATACAACGAGAAGAGTAGGGGGCCTAGGACTGATCCTTGAGGAACCCCAACAGTAAGGGGAAGGTGAGAGGAGGAGGAACCAGCAAAACATACAGTGAAGGATCGGTCAGAGAGATAGGAGGAGAACCAGGAGAGAACGGTGTCCTTGAGGCCGATGGAGCGGAGCATAGTGAGGAGGAGCTGATATATATATATATATATATATATATATATCATTTTTATAAAACTTATGCAAAATGAAAACATCTGCCATATGAAGTCTCTTTTGGAGGGTTGCCTCATCATAATGACACAAGGTATCTTCAAGATTTAAATTTTCAACCTAAATTTGTATAAAAATAAGATTTGTGGTCACGTTTTCTTTAAATTGTTGGACCGTTTTGAGTTTCTAGATAGAAGTCCCCTTGATTAATTTAGAGAAGAGGTGCTCAAAACAATGTCTTGGAAGACCCAGCATTAGAGATGAACAGACCAAAAGTTTAAAGTTCGGTGTTGAACTCTGAAAGTGGACTTTTCCCAGAAGTCCGTTTTAATATTCGACGTTCCAAGAGAAGAGAGACATAACTTTTGGACATAAAGTTTGTTCGGGAACAAGAACCCAAACTTCCATGGGTGCACCTGTCCCTACCCAGCATGCCTGTGCTTCATATGAACAGCCCATTGATATTAATAGGAAGCATGTCACACTAAATTATCCCTGTGGGGGCACTGCAGGGTAATTGATCACTTGCTGCCTGATTGCTGTGATCAAGTGATTTTCAAGAAATCTGGGGAGATTACTGTTTTATAGAAATGGACGCCTCCTTGATGTAATGATAGAGTTATTCCAGTGCCAAGCTGTAATAGAATTAAAAAAAAGCCCTTCCGAAAAGAAACTTTTGACTCTGTCAGAAGTCTTGGCACATTACACTTCCATGTAAAACTTTTATTCTTGTCTCTCTTGTGCACATCATATTTACCTTTTATTATCTTCATCTATGCAAATAATTCAGCTTCTTCAAGACCAGATTTATTTTTTCATTTCTATTATTTATCTAGTGCTGTCGTTTTAGTCCTTTGGATTAACTTCTTGTCATATTTTATACCTTATAAAGAAATAAAAATCAGTTTAAAATGTTACTCTAAGAAAAGTTACTGCCTTGCTGACTACAGTAGTTTGTAAACAGGAGTGTGACTATTATTGGTGCAGGCATTGCAGTCGTACCTGCCCCCCAAAAGATCTCAATGATCAATATTAGAAAAATGGTGGTAGTTGGGGGCACTGTTGGGAATTTTTGCTTTGTGGTCTAACAGAGACATAACTTGAATCTCATGTGCCCCAATGCAAAATCTCCAATTATTGCAAGTGTATACAAGTATTGGTCTCTACATATCGGCCAAAAGGACTTTTTGGGTCTCTATGGCTCCAGGACCCAGGTGCGATTGTCACCCCTGCACCTTTTTTAGTTACTCTCCTAGGGTCCACCAGCTACAAGTTATGCCTCAGAATGTAATTACTCATTTTCGGGGTAACACGGTTAAAGTTTCATGGATCCTATTTTAATATTTTGTGCCAGCCACATTGCCTTCATTTTTATTACTAATGTAATTTAAAGGGGTCATCCACCCTTATTTTTAACTTTTAAAGCATGATCTAACATTACAAAATAATGTATGCTAAACTATTGATCTTGCCAGTTCTCCTTGAAGCTCTAAGTCTTCCTACCATAGCCAAGTTTTCTTTTTCACCTGGGAAAGACATATAACCACTCCAGGAACCAATGCGTCACATGTCTTTACGCCTGTATTGGATGTACATAGCTGCTAAGCCTATACAGACGTGAATGCTGCAGCCAATCACTAGGTACAGTGGCAATACAATAGTTACCCTATGGCCAAGGATTGGCTGCATCTGGCACAACATGCCTTTCCGTCCTGGAAGATGACGTTTGGAGATCCTTGGGAGGCCCATAGGGTGCTACAAGAACAATGGAGATAAGAAGGATGGAATCAGGATGAAGACTTTACTTTCCAAGGATTGTGACTCGTGAGGGAGCCTGAGTATAGTCGAAACATGTTGTGTTCTTTAAATACATTTTTATTCTCCTTTTTAAACTAACTTCACTGAATGATCCATTGTTTGCCATTGGGAGCTCTGGTCACCAGAATTTTCTCCTTTTGATTAGACTCTCCTTGGAAGACTATTCCACAAAAACTAGGTTGTCTGCACCCACCTGTATTGGTTTGTGAGGTACATGGCATTGTGTCCTATCTGCACAACCCCAGCAGATGAGAGGCTTTTCTTTTAATGGTCACACCTATACGCACCTTCTATGCTCAGAGAAGTGTTACTCTTCCCCCTTTTTTTCCCATATAGTATGTATTGATGAAAGGAGAGAAAGTCAAGGAACATAGCAGGAATTGTCCTAATCATTTTTAGCAGGAGCTAGGAGTCATTTATCCGGAGTCAATACATGATGGATGGCCTTGATAACTGTCTCCGAACTTGCCATATGGCAGTACCCCACCTGGAGGCATGATCTAAAACCCAGGTGCTCCCACCTACTGTGTGCAACATTAGTTTCTTTCTATGAGGAATGGGACCTTGTTGTCTCTTTAGGCACCAGGAATTCATAGCAAATGCTACCAGCACTCTATGCCCAAAATACTTGTTATCTCTGTCCGCTGTTGCTTCTCTTAGGGCACAGACAGACGGCCATATAACACAGACGACAATAACATCGCAATGCTCGGAGTGGCCGGCTGTTCTCCTGACCTGAGCTGCATAGATATAGAGGCTTTCACCCTCGGGTCAGGAGAGCCGCTGGCCAGTCCTAGCATTGCGATGCGATTGACGTTCTGTGACATCGCCATTACAATATAGTTGTGATAGTTATTTTCTTCCACCATTTTGCTAGAGGTTCTACTGTGGCAAAAAGTTGGGGACCGATAAAGGGGTTGTCCAGTCCAAATCTATAAGTCTGCAGTCACACAGTGTGCTGTGAGGATTCACCAGTTTCAAAGCCAGGACCAGAGGATATGTATGAGTTATGCATACTCCCGGCCAAGGCCTGTCTGGTGGGAGTGACCTCGCTCCACACAGTTGTATGGAAGAAGGCCGTGCCCTCTAATCGACCATGCCCACTGGACAGCCTTGTCACTAGTCAAGTAGAATCCTCACGCCACAATACTATTAAAGGGGTTATCCGGTCGAAATCTATATGCTGGCAGCTACTCTGTGTGACTGCAGATTTATGAACCCACCAGACCATGCACTGTGCGCTATGGTGATTCACTGGTTTTTGAGCCTGGACCAGATGGTATGTTATACATACTCCCAGCCAGAGCTTGTCTAGTGGGCATAGCTTTTCTCCATGCACTTGTATTGAGTGAGGACACACCCTTTAATCAGCCATGCCCACTGGACGGCCTTATCACTAGTAAGGGTGCGGCCTTACATTCGCATGGAGCGAGGCCACGCCGACTAGACAGGCCCACACCGGGACTATGAATAACTCATATATACCCTCTTGGCTAGGCTCAGAAACCAGCTAATGCCCAGCCGTAGCGCTCAGTGGGGGGACTCATAAGTCTGTGCCATAAAGCTAATCACCAAGCGCACCTAGATATTTAGTATGCTGGATAGTATGTAGAGCATTTATTCAGGTATTCTATCAATCAAAGGTTGAGTTTCCTGGAAGGAATCATATATCAGCCAAAGAAATGCAGCAGAAGACGGGGTCATCAAGAGACGATGCTGGAGGCTGGAGAAAGACTCTGGAGAAATTCAGGAGCGGCAGAATTTTACATTACAGGAATTGGGTGTATACATCTACGAATTCACTGGAAATGGCAAAGGTTAATATAGTGAGGGATTTAAAATATTCCTGGCACAGACTTATTTTAAGGTCATACAGGATATAAAAGAAAACCGACAACCAAAGAACTCGATGTTATAAATCACCGAAAGTGCATAAAGAGCGGACCCCGTGGCTCTCGTCTAATGTTAAATTGTGTGTTTCTACAGACTTCCTCCTTGCTGGGACTTCAACCCTACACTGAGATTCCCTGTTGTTTTTCTTATCAAGGAAAGTTTTGTCTGCTAAACTTACGCATAGATAACTTTACGGCAAAAGTTTGTTGCTTTTACTATACTGGTTAAAATAAGTCATTTTTAAAGGTATTGTCCATGATCTGAGAAAAAAAAACAAAGTCTGATGTTTTCCTAGAAACAATGCCATGTTTGTCAACAGGCAAGGTGTGGTACTGCAACTGGTATTTAACTGAATGGGGAGAACCTACCATACCAGAGAAGGTCCATGGACTAGTCTTGAGCGATACCTTCCGATATCCAGAAGTATCGGTATCGGATTGGATTGGCTGATATCCATAAAATATCGGATATCGCCGATACCGATACCCGATACCAATGTAAGTCAATGGGACACAAATATCGGAATGTAAATAAGCCCTTTCTGTCCTTCTACATCCTGTTCCGGAGGGGAGAAGAGTGTGGGCGGTGCGTGGGTGGACACTGTGCATGTCTGTGTGTGCAGGCGGGATCTGTGCGGGCCTGCCGGGGATCTATACGGGCCTCTCGCAGGTCTGTGTGTGCCTGCCGGGGGTCTGTGCGTGCCTGCCGGGGGTCTGTGTGGGCCTGCCCGGGCTCTGTGCGGCATACGGGGCTCTGTGCGTGTGTGCCGGAGCTCTGTGCGGCGTGCGGGGCTCTGTGCATGTGTGCCGGGGCTTTGTGGTGTGCCAGGGCTCTGTGCTGTGTGTGTGGCTCTGTGCGTGTGTGCCGGAGCTCTGTGCGGCGTGCCGGGGCTCTGTTCGGCGTGCCGGGGCTCTGTGCGTGTGTGCTGGCGCTCTGAGTGGCGTGCCAGGGCTCTGTGCGGTGTGCAGAGCTCTGTGCGGCATGCGGGGCTCTGTGTGGGGCTCCGTGCGGCGTGCTGGAGCTCTGTGCCAGTGTGCAGGCATCGTCCGAGGGGACTACAAGTGACAGTGATTGACACATTAGCCAATGATGGGACAATAGTAGTCCCATCATCCGGCTAATGTGTTGAATGAAAAAAAAAAAAAAACGGGGGATGTCACTGCTCTATAGGACCCTCAGTGACACACTGACAGGAGACAATGGCTCCTGCAGTGCATCACTGAGGTTACTATAGTTCAAAGTCTCACTTTATGGCAATTGCTGCGTGGGAAAATTTCTCATACAGCAATGCCAAAAGTGAGACTAGGGACTATTTTTTTTTACAGCGGCGGAGGAATACAGTGCGGAGGAATCCCTTCCTCCAGTCATTATCTTCCTGGAGCCCCTAGAGAACGGTCGCATCAGCTGATGCTGCTGTTCTCTACGGGAGATCGTCGTGGGACCCTCGTGGATTTCTGTGGACAGGGAGTATATTGGTTGTTTGTTATTTTCATATTTTTTTACAGATGACACTGGCTTCGGGGAACAAAGTGACAAGTAATGGTGAGTATGAACTCTATGTTTAATGTAGTGTATGTCTGTATGTATATATTGTATGTAATGTATGAATGTACTGTATGTAGAATGTATGTAGTATGTATGTAGTATATATGCATGTATGCAGCATGTACGTAGCTTGTATGTAGCATGTATGTAGCATGTAGCATTTATGTAGTATGTATGTTTTTTTTTTTTCATTCAACACATTAGCCGGATGATGGGACTACTATTGTCCCATCATTGGCTAATGTGTCAATCACTGTCACTGTAGTAGGCATCGTCCGATGAGACTTGTAGTCCCATCGGATGATGCCTGCACACAGGCACAGAGCCCCGGCAGACCGCACAGAGCCCCGCACGCCGCACAGAGCCCCGCATGCCACACAGAGCCCTGCATGCCGCACAGAGCCCTGCACGCCACACAAAGCCCTGCACGCCACACAGAGCCCGGCACACACACACAGAGCCCAGCACACCGCACAGAGCCCCGGCACGCCGCACAGAGCCGGGCACACCGCAGAGCCCCGACACACCGCACAGAGCCTCGGCACATACGCACAGAGCCCCGCACTCCGCACAGAGCCACGGCACGCCGCACAGAGCCCTGGCACACACGCACAGAGCCCCGCATGCCGCACAGAGCCCTGGCATGCCGCACAGGGCCTCGGCATGCCGCACAGAGCCTCGGCACACACGCACAGAGCCCCGGCACACACGCACAGAGCCCCGGCAGGCATGCACAGACCCCCCCCCCACGGTCACGCACAGACCCCCACCCGCACACACACACACACGCAGTCTCCGCCCACACACCGCCCACACTCCATTATAGTGCATCATTGCACTATAGGAACTTCCGATTCCGATATCGCAAAAGTATCGGAACTCGGTATCAGAATTCCGATACAGCGAATATCGGCCAATACCCGATATTTGCAGTATCGGAATGCTCAACACTACCATGGACCAAAGAGGTACTTGAAGGTTTCTGGAGGAATAAAATGAAGATGCCATTTCCCAAGTCTTGGACAACTCCTTTAATTAATACAGTTTGTGTCATTGTAAAATTAACCAATATGTTAAATCAGATTTTTTTATTTTTATAAATTTTTTTTTTTTTTACATTTTTATCAGTTTTTTTTTCCCAACATAATGACCTGTATTAAAAATATACATTATAAATCCTGCAGTTTTTATTCCAGCCACTGGGGCTATTTTATACATTGACTTTGGCTGTGTGCACACATTGCTGATTTTTCACGTTTTTTTCGCTATAAAAATGCTATAAAACCGCAAAAAAAAGCATACATTATGCATCCCATCATTTAGAATGAATTCCGCAATTTTTGTTCACATATTGCGCTTTTTTCCATGAAAAAAACTCATTGCGGTAAAAAACGCAGCATGTTCATTAATTTTGCAGATTTTTTGCGGATTTCCCACTATATAATGCATTGGGAAATGTCCGCAAAAAAAACGCACCCAAAACGCGGTAAAAACGCGCAAGGAACACATGCAGATTTCTTGCAGAAAATTTCAGGTTTTTCTCAGGAAATTTCTGCAAGAAATCCTGAACGTGTTCACATAGCCAAAGTGTTCTTTCAGGAAATACACATGTTCATTAACAGCAATAAAACTGCCACTAATGAGCGTGTGTGAAAGTAAATGTGAAGCGAGGGGGATCAGGGTCAGATGTGATATTACCTGTTGTGATTGGTTGATCCTGTGTTAATAAAGGTGCTATCTGCCATTGTCATCCTGCCTCTGATGATTTTGAGACTGCTGTAAACTCTTCCTGAAAGGTCAGTAAGTTTGAGTGTAAAATAACCCTAGTGGCCAGTGGTAATATTGCAGGATAACTATTTTTTAATGCAAATAATAATATAAATAAAATAATAGAATAGAATATAAAAAATGATAAAAATGTAAAAAATGTATTTAAGATAAAGAACATTGCCTCTTTTTTTTTATGATGAAATGCTATCTTTAAGGCTATGTGCACACGTTCAGGATTTATTGCAGAAATTTCCTGAGAAAATCCTGAGATTTTCTGCAAGAAATCTGCGTGCGTTTTTTGCACGTTTTTTGCGTGTTTTTACCACATTTTTGGTGCGTTTTGTGTTTTTTTTTGCGGATTTTTCCGGACATTTCCCAATGCATTATATAGTGGGAAATCGGCGAAAAATCGGCAAAATTAATGAACATGCTGTGTTTTTTACCGCGATGCGTTTTTTTTGCCCAAAAATTGCGGAATTCATTAAAAATGATGGGATGCATAATGTATGCTTTTTTTTTTTTGCGGTTTTATAGCGTTTTTATCGGGGGAAAAAAAGCTAAAAAACGTGAAAAATCAGCAACGTGTGCACACAGCCTAAGAGTTGCCAAATTAACGGATTCTTCAGCTCATCTTTGTGGCGCACGAGCTTACAAGGGTTAAGCAGAGTTTGACAGTGTATCGACGGTGCTGGAGGCAGGATCAGGACGGCAGGGAGGGAAGGTGACACTACCTGCTCTGCGGAAATACAGAATTGCATTAAAGTTATTAGATGGCGGATTATCTTGCCGGGTGATGTCTGCAGTATTACAGGCATCTGTCAGGTTGTGGGATTCTACATTTTGTCCCTGTAGGCTTTCACCAATCAAATCATCTCAGTCCATGTACTTCTGTTGGAGACGCCACCTTGTTGGCAAGAATTATAGTACAGAGTAATAACATTATAACATCCCGGTAATAGCTGGAGAAGCTCGGGGGGAAGAATGAGACGTCTGCTGAAAAGCACGGCGACTTTGAAGGCGTAAAAAGGCCGAATTCGACAACCTGCTTTTTATGACCTTGGGCAAATTATCCTATCACACTGCTGATCCGAAGAAATTTCATGATTTTCCTTTTTACCAGGGTCGGCCCGTATTAATAGAAATAAGAGATGAAAAAAAAAAAAAAAAGAGTCCGGCAGAAGAAAACATTTTTGAAATATTTTAACCTTGATACGATTGGTGCCAAATAGATAGCGCGGCGGCTGACACATGGAGTCTTTATCGTCCACAGAAATGGGCAGTATATAATATAAAAAAAAGCTCTTCTGTCAGCCTCAAAGGACAAGACAGTGTGTGAAATGAAACTTTTCACTGTGGATATTTATCACGGCCCTGAAAAGCTAAAGATTTCTATCGCGGAGAATTTCATTGATGTTTTTTAGGACTCTTCTTGATGTGAAAATGGAGAGTTTGTACAGATCTTTGACATTTCCGCAAGTGAGCCTCGAACTCACAAAACTGCGCCGAGGTATCGTCATCGCTGATACGCAGAAAACAACTTGCGTTTTTTTTTTTTTTTGCAAAAGTGCAAAAATGTAACTTATATATTTATTTCAAATAATTAATTCCTTGTTCTCTCATAAAGTGCTGAAAAACAAATTTTATGCCCTATACAGAAAATAGGGGACCCCATAACTACTGTATGATTAAACTGAGCCCACCATTATAGTGATGGGTGTTGCTATGTAGGGAAAGATCTTTTTCTTGCATTCTCGGCCATCCTCTTTCCACAAGTCTTGGACTAATTTCTTAATCTTTTGGTTAGAGATGAGTGGATCTTTTGAAATTCACCCAGACGATGAGCTTATGGGTCAAATCCTTACCTTGTTGTCTCCTTTACTCTCTACTCTGAGACTTGGGCGGGGTCTAACACTATTTAAACTCCTTGCTCCCTTTTTCCAGTGCCAGTTATAAATTCTACTTAGGCCGGTTTCACACGTCAGTGGCTCCGGTACGTGTGGTGACAGTTTCCTCACATACCGGAGACACTGACTCTCGTAGACACACTGAAATCAATGTGTCTCTGCACATGTCAGAGTGTTTTCACGGACCTTGTGTCTGTGTGCAAAACACGGAGACATGTCAGTGTTCGTGGGAGCGCACGGATTACACGGACCCATTAAAGTCAATGGGTCCGTGTAAAACACGTACCGCACACGGACGCTGTCCGTGTGCAGTCCATGTGCCGTGCAGGAGACAGCGCTACAGTAAGCGCTGACACCCCAGCGTGGTGCTGAAGCCGCCATTCATATCTCCTTTCCAGCAGCGTTCGCTGGAGAGAAGATATAAAAAATCCTTTTTTGTTTTTTTTTTCGTGTTTAAAATAAAGATCCCTGTCCCCTCCCCCCTCCCACCACCTGTGCGCCCGCCCGCTGTTAATAAAATACTCACCCGGCTCCCTCCCAGCTTCCTCTCAGCACCAACTTCTCCTGTATGAGCGGTCACATGGTGCTGCCGATTACAGTCATGAATATGCGGCTCCACCTCCCATAGGGAGACAGGGATCTTTATTTTAAAAACGAAAAAAAAAATGATTTTTCATATCTTCTCTCCAGCGAACGCTGCTGGAAAGAAGATATGAATGGCGGCTTCAGCACCAGATGCAGGGGACAGTGCTTATCTCTAGCGCTGTCTCCTGCACGCTTCGTGTGGTACCCAATCGGCACACGGGCAGCACACGGCTGCCGCACGTGTGCCACACTGATGTACCACGGGAGCACACGGACACACGGACACGGATAATTCCGGTACCGATTTTTTTAGGTACCGGAATTATCTGGACGTGTGAGACTGGCCTAACTCTGGTTAACTCCCATTTCTCCTGGTTAGCTCTATTGATTCCAGTTTCTGACATCAGATCATGTTTTCCCTATTCTTCTGCGTGACAATTTTGCTCCTATTCCTTACTTTTTGGTACTTACTCAGTTTCTGCCACCAGTTCCACCGGCCAGCAGCCACTCCTTGGACTCAACCCAAGAGCCTCTGCATAAGTCCAAAAGCTTGTATAGGCTTTAAAAGGGTGAAGATGGAATGACTAGTACAAGGCTTGTCTGTGGAAACCATTTTAAGTGCTGCTTGCTTACCACTGATAGAGCTCACTGATACTGAACAGCTGCACACAGTCCTACATCCCCAAGCACAAGGACAATTGTCAGATTGAGTGGTGTAAAGTCGCCATCACTGGATTCTCGACACTGGAGATGTTTTCTGTGCCGTGATGGATTGTTTTTCCCTACCTGATGGACGAATCTGGGTTTGGTGAATGTCAAGAGAACGTTACCCTCTGACTGCAATGTGCCCGATGTACAGTTTGGTGGAGGATACATAATGCTCTGGGGTTGTTCCTTGTTATTCAGGGTCGACTTACTAATTTTAGAGAATGGAAATCATGCCGCGGCCCTTTTTCATTTTTGTGTTTTCGTTTTTCGCTCCCCTCCTTCCCAGAGCCGTAACTTTTTTATTTTTCCGTCAATATGGCCATGTGAGGGCTTGTTTTTTGCGTGCCGAGCTGATGTTTTTAATGATACCACATTTGTGCAGATATGTTCTTTTGATTGCCCGTTATTGCATTTGAATGCAATGTCACGGCGACCAAAAAAAACGTAATTCTGGCGTTTCAAATTTTTTTCTCGCTACGCTGTTTAGCGATCAGGTTAATGCTTTTTTTTTTACTGATAGATCGGGCGATT
The DNA here is from genome assembly GCF_032444005.1 of Ranitomeya imitator. NCBI lineage: Eukaryota > Metazoa > Chordata > Amphibia > Anura > Dendrobatidae > Ranitomeya > Ranitomeya imitator. Next base: position 200,121,840 of record NC_091288.1, read on the forward strand.
CTGAACGCGGTGATACCAAATATGTGTTGGTTTGATTTTATTTTTTTAATTATATTTGGGATGGGGCGAAAGGGGGGTAATTTAAACTTTCATATTTTTTTATTTTTTTTCATATTTTTAAAAACATTTTTTTTTTTTTACTTTTGCCATGCCTCAATAGCCTCCATGGGAGGCTAGAAGCTGGCACCACTCGATCGGCTCTGCTACATAGCAGCGAACATCAGATCACTGCTATGTAGCTGAATTGCAGGTGTGCTATGAGTGCCGACCACAAGGGTGCGCTCACAGCAGGCCGGCATCAGTAACCATAGAGGTCTCAAGGACCTCTATGGTTACCATCCTGACGCATCGCCGACCCCCGATCATGTGACGGGGGTTGACGATGCGCTCATTTCCGGCCGCGCGGCCGTTAAATGCCGCCGTCAGCGTTTGACAGCGGCATTTAACAGGTTAATAGAGGCGGGTGAATCGCGATTTCACCCGCCGCTATTGCGCGCACATGTCAGCTGTACAAAACAGCTGACATGTCACGACTTTGATGTGGGCTCAACGCCAGAGCCCACATCAAAGGGGGAGACACAGTATGTGCAGTAATAGTACTGCTCATGTCATGAAGGGGTTAATTCCTTAACATACCAAGACATTTTATTCAATTTTATGCTTACAACTTTATTGGAACAGTTTAGAAAAGGCCGTTGCAGAACACGATCGGCATCGTAGAGCCCTGAACCCCATTTAACATCTTTGGGATGAACTAGAACGAAGATTGTGAGCATGGCCTCTCCCCATCATTAGGACCTGACCTCACAAATGCTCTTCTGGATAAAGGAGCAAAAGTTCTCATAGATGCTGTCAAAATCTTGTAGAAATTCTTACCAGAAGATTTGTAGCTGTCATATCTGTATAGAGAGCGATTCCATATTAATGTCCATGGATTTAGAATGGGAGGTCAGAAAAGCTAATAGGTGTCAAAATATTCTTGTCCATATATTGTAGTTCCAGTACAGGACTGAGAAATGAGACCAACTAGGTCTGGTAAGGTTCAGTGTCAAACTCAACTGATATGGACAGTAAGGGTACCGTCACACTAAGCGACGCTGCAGCGATACCGACAACGATGTCGATCGCTGCAGCATTGATGTTTGTTCGCTGGAGAGCTGTCACACAGACAGCTCTCCAGCGACCAACGATCCCGAAGTCCCCGGTAACCAGGGTAAACATCGAGTTACTAAGCGCAGGGCCGCGCTTAGTAACCCGACGTTTACCATGGTTACCAGCGTAAACGTTAAAAAAACAAACATTACATTCTTACCTTCAGCTGTCTGTCCTCCGGCGCTCTGCTTTCCTCTGCACTGTCAGCGCCGGTCAGCCGGAAAGCAGAGCGGTGACGTCACCGCTGTGCTTTCCGGCTGGCCGGCGCTGACACAGGATGCAGGAGGAGTGCAGGAAAGCACAGCGCCGGGGACAGACAGCAGAAGGTAAGTATGTAGTGTTTGTTTTTTTAACGTTTACGCTGGTAACCAGGGTAAACATCGGGTTACTAAGCGCGGCCCTGCGCTTAGTAACCCGATGTTTACCCTGGTTACCAGTGAAGACATCTCTGGATCGGCGTCACACACGCCGATCCAGCGATGTCAGCGGGAAGTCCAGCGACAAAATAAAGTTCTGGACTTTCCTCAGCGACCAACGATCTCCCAGCAGGGGCCTGATCGTTGGTCGCTGTCACACATAACGATTTCCTTAACGATATCGTTGCTACGTCACAAAAAGCAACGATATCGTTAACGATATCGTTATGTGTGACGGTACCTTAATTGTGTAGTAAAGATATCATTACAATTACAGATGAGAAGATTTAAACATTTAAATCTGCAGATTTTCCACACAAAAAAATTGATTCACCTACTATAAATTCTCGCACATCTCAATATTGGAAATCTTGAAATTGCTTGCAAAACTTCATGTGGGGAGAAGAGAGAGAGAAAACCCTGCTGACTATAGAGCTTACACTCTACAGGAAAGAGAGGATCCCACTGACCATAAGACCTTACACTCTACAGGAGAGAGAGGACCCCACTGACCATAAGACCTTACACTCTACAGGAGAGAGAGGACCCCACTGACCATAAGAGCTTACACTCTACAGGAGAGAGGACCCCACTGATCATAAGAGCTTACACTCTACAGGAGAGAGAGGACCCCACTGACCATAAGAGCTTACACTCTACAGGAGAGACAGGACCCCACTGACCATAAGAGCTTACACTCTACAGGAGAGAGGACCCCACTGATCATAAGAGCTTACACTCTACAGGAGAGAGAGGACCCCACTGACCATAAGAGCTTACACTCTACAGGAGAGAGAGAGGAGCCCACTGACCATAAGAGCTTACACTCTACAGGAAGAGACAAGACCTCACTGACCATAAGAGCTTACACTCTACAGAAGAGAGAGGACCCCACTGACCATAAGAGCTTACACTCCACAGGAGAGGGAGGACCTCACTGATCATAAGAGCTTACACTCTGCAGGAGAGAGAGAGGACCCCACTGACCATAAGAGCTTACACTCTACAGAAGAGAGAGGACCCCACTGACCATAAGAGCTTACTCTCTACAGAAGAGAGAGGACCCCACTGACCATAAGAGCTTACACTCCACAGGAGAGGGAAGACCTCACTGATCATAAGACCTTACATTCTACAGGAAAGAGAGGACCCCACTGACCATAAGAGCTTACACTCTACAGGAGAGAGGACCTCACTGACCATAAGACCTTAAACTCTACAGGAAAGAGAGGACCCCACTGATCATAAGAGCTTACACTCTAGAGGAGAGAGATGACCTCACTGACCATAAGACCTTACACTCTACAGGAAAGAGAGGACCCCACTGATCATAAGAGCTTACACTCTACAGGAGAGAGAGAACCTCACTGACCATAAGAGCTTACACTCTACGGGAGAGAGAGAGAGGACCCCACTGACCATAAGAGCTTACACTCTACAGGAGAGAGAGAACCTCACTGACCATAAGAGCTTACACTCTACAGGAGAGAGGACCTCACTGACCATAAGACCTTAAACTCTACAGGAAAGAGAGGACCCCACTGATCATAAGAGCTTACACTCTACAGGAGAGAGATGACCTCACTGACCATAAGACCTTACACTCTACAGGAAAGAGAGAACCTCACTGACCATAAGAGCTTACACTCTACAGGAGAGAGAGAGGACCCCACTGACCATAAGAGCCTACACTCTACAGGAGAGAGAGAACCTCACTGACCATAAGAGCTTATACTCTACAGGAGAGAGAGAGGATCCCACTGACCATAAGAGCTCAAACTCTACATAAGAGAGAGGACCCCACTGACCATAAGAGCTTACACTCTACAGGAGAGAGAGGACCTCACTGACCATAGAGCTTACACTCTACAGGAGAGAGAGGACCCCACTGACTATAAGAGTTTACACTCTACAGGAGAGAGAGGACCTCACTGACCATAGAGCTTACACTCTACAGGAGAGAGAGGACCCCACTGACTATAAGAGTTTACACTCTACAGGAGAGAGAGAGGACACCACTGACCATAAGAGCTTACACTCTACAGGAGAGAGAGAGGACCCCACTGACCATAAGAGCTTACACTCTACGGGAGAGAGAGAGAGGACCCCGCTGACCATAAGAGCTTACACTCTACAGGAGAGAGAGAGGACCCCACTGACCATAAGAGCTTATACTCTACAGGAGAAAGAGAGGATCCCACTGACCATAAGAGCTTAAACTCTACAGAAGAGAGAGGACCCCACTGACCATAAGAGCTTACACTCTACAGGAGAGAGAGGACCTCACTGACCATAGAGCTTACACTCTACAGGAGAGAGAGGACCCCACTGACTATAAGAGTTTACACTCTACAGGAGAGAGAGAGGACCCCACTGACCATAAGAGCTTACACTCTACAGGAGAGAGAGAGGACCCCACTGACCATAAGAGCTTACACTCTACAGGAGAGAGAGAGGACCCCACTGACCATAAGAGCCTACACTCTACAGGAGAGAGAGAACCTCACTGACCATAAGAGCTTATACTCTACAGGAGAGAGAGAGGATCCCACTGACCATAAGAGCTTAAACTCTACAGAAGAGAGAGGACCCCACTGACCATAAGAGCTTACACTCTACAGGAGAGAGAGGACCTCACTGACCATAGAGCTTACACTCTACAGGAGAGAGAGGACCCCACTGACTATAAGAGTTTACACTCTACAGGAGAGAGAGGACCTCACTGACCATAGAGCTTACACTCTGCAGGAGAGAGAGGACCCCACTGACTATAAGAGTTTACACTCTACAGGAGAGAGAGAGGACACCACTGACCATAAGAGCTTACACTCTACAGGAGAGAGAGAGGACCCCACTGACCAGAAGAGCTTACACTCTACGGGAGAGAGAGAGAGGACCCCGCTGACCATAAGAGCTTACACTCTACAGGAGAGAGAGAGGACCCCACTGACCATAAGAGCTTATACTCTACAGGAGAAAGAGAGGATCCCACTGACAATAAGAGCTTAAACTCTACAGAAGAGAGAGGACCCCACTGACCATAAGAGCTTACACTCTACAGGAGAGAGAGGACCTCACTGACCATAGAGCTTACACTCTACAGGAGAGAGAGGACCCCACTGACTATAAGAGTTTACACTCTACAGGAGAGAGAGAGGACCCCACTGACCATAAGAGCTTACACTCTACAGGAGAGAGAGAGGACCCCACTGACCATAAGAGCTTACACTCTACAGGAGAGAAAGAACCTCACTGACCATAAGAGCTTACATTCTACGGGAGAGAGAGAGAGGACCCCGCTGACCATAAGAGCTTACACTCTATAGGAGAGAGAGAGGATCCCACTGACCATAAGAGCTTACACTGTACAGGAGAGAGAGAGGACCCCACTGACCATAAGAGCTTACAGTCTACAGGAGAGAGAGAGGATCCCACTGACCATAAGAGCTTAAACTCTACAGAAGAGAGAGGACCCCACTGACCATAAGTGCTTACACTCTACAGGAGAGAGAGGACCTCACTGACCATAGAGCTTACACTCTACAGGAGAGAGAGGACCCCACTGACTATAAGAGTTTACACTCTACAGGAGAGAGAGAGGACCCCGCTGACCATAAGAGCTTAACTCTACAGGAGAGAGAGAGATCCCCACTGACCATAAGAGCTTACACTCTACAGGAGAGAGAGAAGACCTCACTGACCATAAGAGCTTACACTCTACAGGAGAGAGAGAAGACCTCACTGACCATAAGAGCTTACACTCTACAGGAGAGAGAGGACCTCACTGACCATAAGAGCTTACACTCTACAGGAGAGAGAGAGAGAGAACCCCACTGACCATAAGAGCTTACACTCTACAAGAGAGAGAGAGAACCCCACTGACGATAAGAGTTTACACTCTACAGGAGAGAGAGAGGACCCCGCTGACCATAAGAGCTTAACTCTACAGGAGAGAGAGAGATCCCCACTGACCATAAGAGCTTACACTCTACAGGAGAGAGAGAAGACCTCACTGACCATAAGAGCTTACACTCTACAGGAGAGAGAGAAGACCTCACTGACCATAAGAGCTTACACTCTACAGGAGAGAGAGGACCTCACTGACCATAAGAGCTTACACTCTACAGGAGAGAGAGAGAGAGAACCCCACTGACCATAAGAGCTTACACTCTACAAGAGAGAGAGAGAACCCCACTGACGATAAGTGCTTACACTCTACAGGAGAGAGAGGACCTCACTGACCATAGAGCTTACACTCTACAGGAGAGAGAGGACCCCACTGACTATAAGAGTTTACACTCTACAGGAGAGAGAGAGGACCCCGCTGACCATAAGAGCTTAACTCTACAGGAGAGAGAGAGATCCCCACTGACCATAAGAGCTTACACTCTACAGGAGAGAGAGAAGACCTCACTGACCATAAGAGCTTACACTCTACAGGAGAGAGAGAAGACCTCACTGACCATAAGAGCTTACACTCTACAGGAGAGAGAGGACCTCACTGACCATAAGAGCTTACACTCTACAGGAGAGAGAGAGAGAGAACCCCACTGACCATAAGAGCTTACACTCTACAAGAGAGAGAGAGAACCCCACTGACGATAAGAGCTTACACTCTACAGGAGAGAGAGAGGACCCCACTGACCATAAGAGCTTACACTCTACAGGAGAGAGAGAGAACCCCACTGACGATAAGAGCTTACACTCTACAGGAGAGAGAGAGGACCCCACTGACCATACGAGCTTACACTCTACAGGTGAGAGAGAGAACCCCACTGACGATAAGAGCTTACACTCTACAGGAGAGAGAGAGGACCCCACTGACCATACGAGCTTACACTCTACAGGAGAGAGAGAGAGAACCCCACTGACGATAAGAGCTTACACTCTACAGGAGAGAGAGAGAACCCCACTGACGATAAGAGCTTACACTCTATGGGAGAAAGAGAGAGGACCCCACTGACCATAAGAGCTTACACTCTACAGGAGAGAGAGAGTATCCCACTGACCATAAGAGCTTACACTCTACAGGAGAAAGAGAGAACCCCACTAACCATAAGAGCTTAAATTCTATAGGAGAGAGAGAGGATCCCATTGACCATAAGACCTTACACTCTACAGTACAGGAGAGGACCCCACTGACCATAAGAGCTTACACTCTACAGGAGAGAGAGGACCTTTCTGACCATAAGAGCTTACACTCTACAGGAGAGAGAGGACCTCACTGACCATAGAGCTTACACTCTACAGGAGAGAGAGGACCCCACTGACCATAAGAGCTTACACTCTACAGGAGAGAGAGGACCCCACTGACCATAAGAGCTTACACTCTACAGGAGAGGGAGGACCCCACTGACCATAAGAGCTTACACTCTACAGGAGAAAGAGGACCCCACTGACCATAAGAGCTTACACTCTACAGGAGAGGGAGGACCCCACTGACCATAAGAGCTTACACTCTACAGGAGAGAGAGGACCCCACTGACCATAAGAGCTTACACTGTACAGAGAGACTTACCCACTGACCATAAGAGCTTACACTGTACAGAGAGACTTACCCAGTGACCATAAGAGCTTACACTCTTACAGGAGAGAGAGACTTACCCAGTGACTCTCCTGTACAAACTGTGCTCTGCTGTGAACCTCTGATCTGTGATGACCCAGGTGCTGACCACCTCTGTACAATGTGTGATAATCCATAAGATGTCATAGGTGCAGGGTATTATGGGGAGGCCACATGGCAATGCAAAATGACTTTGGCCTGTATGGAAAATGGTGGTAAGTTTGTCTTTTTTTCTGTGCCAAATTGAATCTCAAAATGTTCGAATTTGTGTGAAACCGGAAACTCTCGAACTTGATCCTCAGCGAATCATTTCGCTCATCTCTAATTATAATTATTAATGCATAACTCAGCCGTAGAGATGAATATGTGCAACTTCATAAAATTAAAGGCAAAAAGACGCATAAACCACATGTGACTGCTCTACAGCTAACACCAATCTACTCATAATGAAGAGTTGGAATTTTTTCTTTTGCTATGCCTTGGGGGGGAAGGAATGTTTTTGAGAATATATTTTGCTGAGTATGTCTTACTCTTATTATGTCTCAGCGTAGAGCGCAGATTTCACATTCCTTTTCGCCTTAGGGAAGTTTTCCTCTGCTCATTGTCACCCCTCAGTCTGAATGATCAACCAAGAGGAGTAATAGAGGGCCAACATCGATGGTCGCATTTCAGTCTAATACTGCCAATATATTGTTACAGGTTACGAACATATAAATCTATATGTGTATTAGAATGAAACATGTATAATACAATCCATCTCATACTTCTAAATTATAAGAAATCATGAGCAAGAGCAAAGCTGATATTCCGTGTTACATCTATTGACTTAAAGGGAATGTGTAAATGACCTATTGTTTAAGTCAGGTTTTATGTTAATGTTGTTTAGCATATTTTTACTTAAAATCTCTATATATAAAGAATGAAAATTTAAGCTTAATTTTAGAATCCAACTTTTTGCTATTCACATACATATTAGCAGCAATAAACTGAGACCACATGTATTTGCATAGACGTGTTATCTGAATATGCTGTAATTAGCGCAAAGGTCATTATCTAAGTAGGAGGAGGTGAGCTGTGACATCATCTAATGTGAATGGTAGATCCTGTGTTATCTACTGTATATAGAGGTGTTATCAGTCATTGTACAGGAGGAGGTGAGCTGTGACATCATCTAATGTGAATGGTGGATCCTGTGTTATCTACTGTATATAGAGGTGTTATCAGTCATTGTAGAGGAGGAGGGAGAGGTGAGCTGTGACATCATCTATTGTGAATGGTGGATCCTGTGTTATCTACAGCATATAGAGCTGTTATCTGTCATTATACAAGAGGAGAAGGTGAGCTGTGACATCCACTATTGCAATTTACTTTACATAGGGGTGTCATCGGTCATTATACAGGAGGAGGAGAAAGTGAGCTGTGATATTACCTATTGTGAATGGTGGATCCTCTCCTATCTACTGTATATAGAGGTGTTTTCAGTCATTGTACAGGAGGAGGAGGTGAGCTGTGACATCAACTATTGTAAATGGTGGATTGTGTGCTATCTACAGCATATAGAGCTGTTATCTGTCAATGTATGAGAAGAGAAGGTGAGCTGTTACATCCACTATTGTAATTTACTTTATATAGGGATGTTGTCAGTCATTATACAAGAGGAGGAAGTGAGCTGTGACATCACCTATTGTTAATGGTAAATTTTGTGTTATCTACTGTATATAGAGGTGTTATCAGTCATTGTACAGGAGGAGGAGGTGAGTTGTGACATCACTTATTGTGAATGGTGGATCCTGTGTTATCTACTGTATATAGAGGTGTTATCAGTCATTGTACAGGAGGAGGAGGTGTGCTGTGACATCACCTATTGTGAATGGTGGATCCTGTGTTATCTACTGTATATAGAGGTGTTATCAGTCATTGTACAGGAGGAGGTGACCTGTAACATCACCTATTGTGAATGGTGGATCCTGTGTTATCTGCTGTATATAGAGGTGTTATCAGTCATTGTACATGAGGAGGAGGTGAGCTGTGACATCACCTATTGTGAATGGTGGATCCTGTGTTATCTACTGTACATGGAGGTGTTATCAGTCATTGTACAGGAGGAAGAGGAGGTGAGCTGTGACATCACCTATTGTGAATGGTGGATCCTGTGATATCTACTGCATATAGAGGAGTTATCAGTCATTGTACAGGAGGAGGAGGAGGTGAGCTGTGACATCATCTATGGTGAATGGTGGATCCTGTGTTTTCTACTGTATATAAAACTGTTATCAGTCATTGTACAGGAGGAGGAGGTGAGCTGTGACATCACCTATTGTGAATGGTGGATCCTGTGTTATCTACTGTATGTAGAGGTGTTATCAGTCATTGTACAGGAGGAGGAGGTGAGCTGTGACATCACCTATTGTGAATGGTGGATCCTGTGTTATCTACTGTATATGGAGGTGTTATCAGTCATTGTACAGGAGGAGGAGGTGAGCTGTGACATCGCCTATTGTGAATGATGGATCCTGTGTTATCTCCTGTATATAGAGGTGTTATCAGTCATTGTACAGGAGGAGGAGGTGAGCTGTGACATCGCCTATTGTGAATGATGATCCTGTGTTATCTCCTGTATATAGAGGTGTTATCAGTCATTGTACAGGAGAAGGAGGTGAGCTGTGACATCACCTATTGTGAATGGTGGATCCTGTGTTATCTACTGTATATGGAGGTGTTATCAGTCATTGTACAGGAGGAGGAGGTGAGCTGTGACATCGCCTATTGTGAATGATGGATCCTGTGTTATCTCCTGTATATAGAGGTGTTATCAGTCATTGTACAGGAGGAGGAGGAGAGCTGTGATATCACCTATTGTGAATGGTAGATCCTGTGTTATCTACTGTATATAGAGTTGTTATCAGTCATTGTACAGGAGGAGGAGGTGAGCTGTGATATCACCTATTGTGAATGGTGGATCCTGTGTTATCTACTGTATATAGAGGTGTTATCAGTCATTGTACAGGAGGAGGAGGTGTGCTGTGACATCACGTATTGTGAATGGTGGATCCTGTGTTATCTACTGTATATAGAGGTGTTATCAGTCATTGTACAGGAGGAGGAGGTGAGCTGTGACGTCACCTATTGTGAATGGTGCATCTTGTGTTATCTACTGCATATATAGGTGTTATATGGCATTGTAATCCTGTCTGTGATAATAATGAGACTCCTGATACGCCAGCTGTACAGAACAGGAAGTAAGAGTATCATATTAATCGAAGTTCACATGTCCGATAATCATCTGTTAGACTGGATCCAGCAGCAATCTGTGCAAACTTGTGCAGAAACAACTTTTTTGTCTCACTGAAAAAAAACTGATTTCAACTGGATCTGTTTTTTTTTACCATTGAAGTCTATGGAAAATTGATCCATTAATTAGCTACAGTGCAGTATACATAACAAATGGTAAAAAGCTGGTATAAAATGACAGGCAATTATAAAAAAAAATAGTTATATCATATATCATATATTATATCATAACAAAACAATTCTTAGAAATGTATAAAATCCACGCAAACATATCAGTGACATAAAAGACAAACAATAACAATACAAGAAAATCAAACCGAATGAATGGACTCATGTGCAAATTCAAGGGGGCATTAACTGTTATTAATGGTACAAAAGGCAGAAGGGAACAAAGGAGTAAAAAGCCTGCCCGCAGTAATCTCGTCTCAGAAATTTCAGAAGTCAATAACTAGCCTTATAACAATTCTGTAAAACAAGCTAAACCAAACTAGTACCAAGAAACCCATCGCTCCTGATTTGCTTTCCTAGCAAAACACCCGTTGAGAATTCTACAACCCCCAATAGGCGCTTTGTTAGAAATGCTAGTCCGGAGTACTGGCTTTCTTGGTTGCTCCTCAACTTACGGCTCAGAAAAATGACAGCTAGTAGCCTCTATTCGGCTGACTCTGCTCGGAAGCAAATTACAGAAAAATCCAATTTTTGCCAAATGCAAATTTTGGTAAAACTTGAGTGGAATTTAATTCCACTTGAATATATTCGCTCAATTCTAGTTGTGTGTTACTGAAGGTTTGCTTCATGACTTGTGACTAGTGTTGAGCGATACCGTCCGATACTTGAAAGTATCGGTATCGGATAGTATCGGCCGATACCCGAAAAATATCGGATATCGCCGATACCGATATCCGATACCAATACAAGTCAATGGGACATCAAGTATCGGAAGGTATTCTCATGGTTCCCAGGGTCTGAAGGAGAGGAAACTCTCCTTCAGGCCCTGGGATCCATAGGGATGTGTAAAATAAAGAATTAAAATAAAAAATATTGATATGCTCACCTCTCCGGCGGCCCCTGGACTTCACACTGCTATCCGGGAGGCTTCTTTGTTTAAAAAGCGCGCCTTTCGGACCTGTGAATGACGTCCCGGCTTCTGATTGGTCGCGTGCCGCCCATGTGACCGGCACGCGACCAATCAGAGGCCGCGACGTCATTCACAGGTCCTCAATTCCTATAATTAGCAGTTTTGTGAATGAGAATGACGTCGCGGCTTCTGATTGGCCGCGTGCCGGTCACATGGGCGGCACGCGGCCAATCAGAAGCCGCGACGTCATTCACCGGTCCGAAAGTCGCGCTTTTTAAACAAAGAAGCCTCCCGGATAGCAGCGTGAAGTCCAGGGGCCGCCGGAGAGGTGAGCATATCAATATTTTTTATTTTAATTCTTTATTTTCCACATCCCTATTGATTCGATACCGATACCCGATATCACAAAAATATCGGATCTCGGTATCGGAATTCCGATACCGCAAATATCGGCCGATACCCGATACTTGCGGTATCGGAATGCTCAACACTACTTGTGACATGAGCAGGCCATATTTCATTATTTTTTTTTTAAGAAAAATCTTCATAATCCAAAAATTTAAACAAAACACCACTGTGCGTTCATTTTTTACTATCCAGATAGGTTAAGGTCACTAAGACATTAACAAAGATGTGCTTGCAATAAATAACTGAAAAAAGGGGGTTAATAAAGTCCTGGAAGACCTCAGAGTGTTCATTACGTATTTTTCGGGGCAATTAAAGTCTTTGCAATATTTAGACTTGAAAAAAATTTAGTATTCAACACAAATCAAATTTTGGGGGCAAATTTGGCCATGCTGGCAAAATCAAAATCATCTCTAAAAGTTATGCTTTAATAATAGAGAAATGTATTGATAGGGTGATAATTAATTTCAAAGAAAGATAAAAGTGCTTTAAAAATGTTAAAAAAGCTTGCAAAAGAAAAAAAAAAATAAAAGTAATAAATATATTAATAATAAATTAAATATTATCATTATTTTTACATATATTTTATATTTTCTTTCATTTATATATTTTGCAAACAATTAAAATGTTACAGCTCTACAGGAGTAATAGTAATAATAACAAATCTGCAGACTCCTCCAGTAACCTCCAATAGATTAACATCTGCTTGTGCTGGAGAGAGCTTGTTCTCTTCCTTGATGTGAGTGATGCCTATGAAATTGAGGTCAGTCCCAGACTAATCAAAGTTCAAACACTAGCAGCGAGCAATAAAGAATTTATATATCATAATCTAAGCGCTTTTAAAAGAGAGGAAAAAAAAATACAGTAAATTGTATTACAAAACGACAGGAAATAATCACACGCGGGGTCCCTGTGTCCCTTTCCTTGACACGCCGGTGATTAATCGACGTCCGTCAAACTCACACATTGACTTGTCTCTATCCTTGTATTCATCGCTTTCTATCAGGAGCTTCTAGAATAGAATGTTCTATAGGAACGGGAACGCAGATTGTGCTCGATTTATTGTATGTTAGGACCAAACTGGAACCATGAAAACCTCATTATAATTCACAAACAAGAGGCCGGATACAATTCACAAAGGTGTGATAAATTTATTGCAGCTGTCAGCAGCATTTTCAACAGGGACTATTAGCTTTTTTATGCTGCTTTTTAAAAGATGTTTCCGTACACGTTATGATATGGAAATAATAGTTGACATGAATGCTCTGCTCAAAGAGATAGATAATAAATACAGGTCCTTCTCAAAAAATTAGCATATAGTGTTAAATTTCATTATTTACCATAATGTAATGATTACAATTAAACTTTCATATATTATAGATTCATTATCCACCAACTGAAATTTGTCAGGTCTTTTATTGTTTTAATACTGATGATTTTGGCATACAACTCCTGATAACCCAAAAAACCTGTCTCAATAAATTAGCATATTTCACCCATCCAATCAAATAAAAGTGTTTTTTAATAAGAAACAAAAAAACCAACAAATAATAATGTTCAGTTATGCACTCAATACTTGGTCGGGAATCCTTTGGCAGAAATGACTGCTTCAATGCGGCGTGGCATGGAGGCAATCAGCCTGTGACACTGCTGAGATGTTATGGAGGCCCAGGATGCTTCAATAGCGGCCTTAAGCTCATCCAGAGTGTTGGGTCTTGCGTCTCTCAACTTTCTCTTCACAATATCCCACAGATTCTCTATGGGGTTCAGGTCAGGAGAGTTGGCAGGCCAATTGAGCACAGTAATACCATGGTCAGTAAACCATTTACCAGTGGTTTTGGCACTGTGAGCAGGTGCCAGGTCGTGCTGAAAAATGAAATCTTCATCTCCATAAAGCATTTCAGCCGATGGAAGCATGAAGTGCTCCAAAATCTCCTGATAGCTAGCTGCATTGACCCTGCCCTTGATGAAACACAGTGGACCAACACCAGCAGCTGACATGGCACCCCACACCATCACTGACTGTGGGTACTTGACACTGGACTTCAGGCATTTTGGCATTTCCTTCTCCCCAGTCTTCCTCCAGACTCTGGCACCTTGATTTCCGAATGACATGCAAAATTTGCTTTCATCAGAAAAAAGTACTTGGGACCACTTAGCAACAGTCCAGTGCTGCTTCTCTGTAGCCCAGGTCAGGCGCCTCTGCCGCTGTTTATGGTTCAAAAGTGGCTTTACCTGGGGAATGCGGCACCTGTAGCCCATTTCCTGCACACGCCTGTGCACGGTGGCTCTGGATGTTTCCACACCAGACTCAGTCCACTGCTTCCTCAGGTTCCCCAAGGTCTGGAATCGGTCCTTCTCCACAATCTTCCTCAGGGTCCGGTCTCCTCTTCTCGTTGTACAGCGTTTTCTGCCACATTGTTTCCTTCCAACAGACTTACCATTGAGGTGCCTTGATACAGCACTCTGGGAACAGCCTATTTGTTGAGAAATTTCTTTCTGGGTCTTACCCTCTTGCTTGAGGGTGTCAATGATGGCCTTCTTGACATCTGTCAGGTCGCTAGTCTTACCCATGATGGGGGTTTTGAGTAATGAACCAGGCAGGGAGTTTATAAAAGCCTCAGGTATCTTTTGCATGTGTTTAGAGTTAATTAGTTGATTCAGAAGATTAGGGTAATAGGTCGTTTAGAGAACCTTTTCTTGATATGCTAATTTATTGAGACAGGTTTTTTGGGTTATCAGGAGTTGTATGCCAAAATCATCAGTATTAAAACAATAAAAGACCTGACAAATTTCAGTTGGTGGATAATGAATCTATAATATATGAAAGTTTAATTGTAATCATTACATTATGGTAAATAATGAAATTTAACACTATATGCTAATTTTTTGAGAAGGACCTGTAGGTAGATAGATAATAGATAGATAGATAGATAGATAGATAGATAGATAGATAATAGAGAGATGGCTGATAGATAGATAGATAATAGATAGGTAATAGATGATATATAATAAATAGATAGATAATAGACAGATAATAGATAGATAATAAATAGATAATAAATAGATAAATAATAGATAGATAATAGATAGATAGATAGATAAGAGATGGATAGAAAGATAGATAGATAGATAGATAATAGATGATTGATAATAGATAATAGAGAGATAGATAGATAGTAGGTAATAGACGATAGATAATAAATACCGTATATACTCGAGTATAAGCCGAGATTTTCAGCCCAAATTTTTGGGCTGAAAGTGCCCCTCTCGGCTTATACTCGAGTCACGGTAGCGGTGGGGTCGGCGGGTGAGGGGGTGAGGGCGCTGAGGCATACTTACCTAGTCCCAGCGATCCTGGCGCTCCCCCTGCCGTCCCACGGTCTTCTGTGCTGCAGCTTCTTCCCCTCTTCAGTGGTCACGTGGGACCGCTCATTAGAGAAATGAATAGGCGGCTCCACCTCCCATAGGGGTGGAGCCGCCTATTCATTTCTCTAATCAGCGGTAACGGTGACCGCTGATAGAGAAAGAAGCTGCGACACCGAAGACCAGCTGTCCGGGAGAAGGAGCCGGACGCCAGGACCAGGTAAGTATGTTATATTCACCTGTCCGCGTTCCAGCCGCCGGGCGCCGTTCCATCTTCCCGGCGTCGCTCCATCTTCCCGGCGTCTCTGCGCTCTGACTGTTCAGGTCAGAGGGCGCGATGACGCATATAGTGTGCGCGGCGCCCTCTGCCTGATCAGTCAGAGCGGAGACGCCGGGACGAGACGCCGAAACTAGACGTCGGGAGCTGCAAGCAAGAGAGGTGAGTATGTGTTTTTTTTTTTTTTTTTACTGCAGCAGCAGCGACAATGGCAGAGCTTTCTATGGGGCAATATGAACGGTGCAGAGCACTATATGGGGCAGAGCTTTCTATGGGGCAATATGAACGGTGCAGAGCACTATATGGGGCAGAGCTTTCTATGGGGCAATATGAACGGTGCAGAGCACTATATGGGGCAGAGCTTTCTATGGGGCAATATGAACGGTGCAGAGCACTATATGGGGCAGAGCTTTCTATGGGGCAATATGAACGGTGCAAGAGCACTATATGGGGCAGAGCTTTCTATGGGGCAATATGAACGGTGCAGAGCACTATATGGGGCAGAGCTTTCTATGGGGCAATATGAACGGTGCAGAGCACTATATGGGGCAGAGCTTTCTATGGGGCAATATGAACGGTGCAGAGCACTATATGGGGCAGAGCTTTCTATGGGGCAATATGAACGGTGCAAGAGCACTATATGGGGCAGAGCTTTCTATGGGGCAATATGAACGGTGCAAGAGCACTATATGGGGCAGAGCTTTCTATGGGGCAATATGAACGGTGCAAGAGCACTATATGGGGCAGAGCTTTCTATGGGGCAATATGAAAGGTGCAGAGCACTATATGGGGCAGAGTTTTTTATGGGGCAATATGAACGGTGCATGAGCACTATATGGGGCAGAGTTTTTTATGGGGCAATATGAACGGTGCAGAGCACTATATGGGGCAGAGCTTTCTATGGGGCAATATGAACGGTTCAAGAGCACTATATGGGGCAGAGCTTTCTATGGGGCAATATGAACGGTGCAAGAGCACTATATGGGGCAGAGCTTTCTATGGGGCAATATGAACGGTGCAGAGCACTATATGGGGCAGAGCTTTCTATGGGGCAATATGAACGGTGCAAGAGCACTATATGGGGCAGAGCTTTCTATGGGGCAATATGAACGGTGCAGAGCACTATATGGGGCAGAGCTTTCTATGGGGCAATATGAACGGTGCAGAGCACTATATGGGGCAGAGCTTTCTATGGGGCAATATGAACGGTGCATGAGCACTATATGGGGCAGAGCTTTCTATGGGGCAATATGAATGGTGCAAGAGCACTATATGGGGCAGAGCTTTCTATGGGGCAATATGAACGATGCAAGAGCACTATATGGGGCAGAGCTTTCTATGGGGCAATATGAACGGTGCAAGAGCACTATATGGGGCAGAGCTTTCTATGGGGCAATATGAACGGTGCAGAGCACTATATGGGGCAGAGCTTTCTATGGGGCAATATGAACGGTGCATGAGCACTATATGGGGCAGAGCTTTCTATGGGGCAATATGAACGGTGCAGAGCACTATATGGGGCAGAGCTTTCTATGGGGCAATATGAACGGTGCAAGAGCACTATATGGGGCAGAGCTTTCTATGGGGCAATATGAACGGTGCAGAGCACTATATGGGGCAGAGCTTTCTATGGGGCAATATGAACGGTGCATGAGCACTATATGGGGCAGAGCTTTCTATGGGGCAATATGAACGGTGCAAGAGCAATATATGGGGCAGAGCTTTCTATGGGGCAATATGAACGGTGCAGAGCACTATATGGGGCAGAGCTTTCTATGGGGCAATATGAACGGTGCAGAGCACTATATGGGGCAGAGCTTTCTATGGGGCAATATGAACGGTGCATGAGCACTTTATGGGGCAGAGCTTTCTATGGGGCAATATGAACGGTGCAAGAGCACTATATGGGGCAGAGCTTTCTATGGGGCAATATGAACGGTGCAGAGCACTATATGGGGCAGAGCTTTCTATGGGGCAATATGAACGGTGCAAGAGCACTATATGGGGCAGAGCTTTCTATGGGGCAATATGAACGGTGCAAGAGCACTATATGGGGCAGAGCTTTCTATGGGGCAATATGAACGGTGCAAGAGCACTATATGGGGCAGAGCTTTCTATGGGGCAATATGAACGGTGCAAGAGCACTATATGGGGCAGAGCTTTCTATGGGGCAATATGAACGGTGCATGAGCACTATATGGGGCAGAGCTTTCTATGGGGCAATATGAACGGTGCATGAGCACTATATGGGGCAGAGCTTTCTATGGGGCAATATGAACGGTGCAAGAGCACTATATGGGGCAGAGCTTTCTATGGGGCAATATGAACGGTGCAGAGCACTATATGGGGCAGAGCTTTCTATGGGGCAATATGAACGGTGCAAGAGCACTATATGGGGCAGAGCTTTCTATGGGGCAATATGAACGGTGCAAGAGCACTATATGGGGCAGAGCTTTCTATGGGGCAATATGAACGGTGCAAGAGCACTATATGGGGCAGAGCTTTCTATGGGGCAATATGAACGGTGCAAGAGCACTATATGGGGCAGAGCTTTCTATGGGGCAATATGAACGGTGCAAGAGCACTATATGGGGCAGAGCTTTCTATGGGGCAATATGAACGGTGCAAGAGCACTATATGGGGCAGAGCTTTCTATGGGGCAATATGAACGGTGCAAGAGCACTATATGGGGCAGAGCTATAGGGCAATAATGAACGGTGCAGAGCACTATATGGGGCACAGCTATAGGGCAATAATGAACGGCACAGAGCACTAAATGGGGCACAGCTATAGGGCAATAATGAACGGCACAGAGCACTAAATGGGGCACAGCTATAGGGCAATAATGAACGGCACAGAGCACTAAATGGGGCACAGCTATAGGGCAATAATGAATGGTGCAGAGCACTATATGGAACAGCTATGGGGAAATAATTAACGGTGCTGAGCACTATATGGGGCAGAGCTTTCTATGGGGCAATATGAACGGTGCAAGAGCACTATATGGGGCAGAGCTATAGGGCAATAATGAACGGTGCAGAGCACTATATGGGGCACAGCTATAGGGCAATAATGAACGGCACAGAGCACTAAATGGGGCACAGCTATAGGGCAATAATGAACGGTGCAGAGCACTATATGGAACAGCTATGGGGAAATAATGAACGGTGCTGAGCACTATATGGGGCAGAGCTATAGGGCAATAATGAACGGTGCAGAGCACTATATGGAACAGCTATGGGGAAATAATGAACGGTGCTGAGCACTATATGGGGCAGAGCTATAGGGCAATAATGAACGGTGCAGAGCACTATATGGGGCACAGCTATAGGGCAATAATGAACGGTGCAGAGCTCTATATGGGGCACAGCTATAGGGCAATAATGAACGGCGCAGAGCACTATATGGCACAGCTATGGGGAAATAATGATCTATTTTTATTATTGAAATTCACCGGTAGCTGCTGCATTTCCACCCTAGGCTTATACACGAGTCAATAAGTTTTCCCAGTTTTTTGTGGCAAAATTAGGCGGGTCGGCTTATACTCGGGTCGGCTTATACTCGAGTATATATGGTAGATAGATAATGGATAGATAGATAGATAATAGATGTTAATTTGCATGAAATACGTATTTGATCACCTAACAGCTAGCAATAATTCTGGCTCTTACAGACCCGTTTGTCTTTTTTTAAGAAGCCTCCTGCTCTGCACTCATTACTTGTATTAATTGCATCTGTTTGAACTCATTACTTGTATACAAGTCACATGTCCACACACTGAATCACACTCCAACCTTTCCACCATGGCCAAAACCAAAGAGCTGTCTAAAGACACCAGGGGCAAAATTGTAGAACTGCACAAGACAAGGATAGGCTACAGGACAATAAGCAATCAGCTTTGTGAGAAAGCAACAACCATTAGCAGAGTTATTGAAAATGGATGAAACACAAGATGACTTAAATATTCCTCGGTCTGGGGCTGCATGCAAGATCTCGCCTCTCAGGATAAGGATAAGGATGATTCTGAGAAAGGTCAGGAATCAGAACTACTTGAGAGGACCTGGTCAATGACCTGAAGAGAGCTGGGACCACAGTCTCAAACATTACTATTAGTAACACACTATGCTATCATGAATTAAAATCCTGCAGCGCACTCAAGGTCCCCCTGCTCACGCCAGCACATGTACATGCCCGTTCTCCAGTGACCATATGGATGATCCAGAGGAGGCATGGGAGAAGGTCATGTGGTCAGATGAGCCCAAAATAGAACTTTTTGGTACCAACTCCACCCACCGTGATTGGAGAAAGAAGAAGGATGAGTCCAACCCTAAGAACACTGTCCAAACCGTGAAGCATGGCGAGGGAAACATCATACTTTGGGGGTGCTTTTCTGCAAAGTTGAGAGGATGACTGCACCATATTGAAGGGATTATGTATCTTGAGATTTTGGCAACAACCTCCTTCCCTTAGTAAGAGCATTGAAGATGGGTCATGGCTGGGTCTTTCAGCGTGACAATGACCCAAAACACACAACCAGGGCAACTAAGGAACGGCTCCGTAAGAAGAATTTCAAGGTCCTGGAGAGGCCTACCCATTCTCCAGACCTGAAACTAATAGAAAATCTTTAGCGGGAACTGAAACTCAATGTTGCCCAGCGACAGCCCCGAAACCTAAAAGATCTGGAGAAGATCTATATGTAGGAGGGGGCCAAAATCCCTGCTGCTGTGTGCGCAAACCTGGTCAAGAATTGCAGGAAACAACTGACCGCTGTAATTGCAAGCAAAGGTTTCTGTGCCAAATATTAAGTTCTCTTTTTCTATTGTATCAAATACTTAATTAATTTGAATTCTATTGCATGAAATAAGCATGAATCATAGAATGTGATTTTCTATTTTTTTTATTTTTAGATTTGCGTCCGACTTTTACATACTGCTTCCTAGTGCTGCTTTTCAATTTTTCTTTGATAGATAGATAATAGATAGAGCATAATACATTGTAGATCTCTGCGATCGTTTACCTGCACCATACCCTATTGGTGTATCTGGCATATCCCACTCTGGGTCATACTATTACTGCTCACATGCATCCTACCAATCACAATTTGGATTTCTAGGGTAGAGAGAGAGCAATCTCCTTTTGTAGGTGTAAGTATGGTTGCTAGTGATGAGCGATTATACTCATTGCTCGTTTTCCAGAGCACGCTTGGGTGGTCTCTGAGTATTTGTGACTGCTCGAAGATTTTGTTTTTGTTGACACAGCTGCATGATTTACAGCTACTACCAAGCCTGAGTACATGTGGGGGTTGCCTGGTTGCTAGGAAATCCCTACATGTGTTCATGCTGTCTAGCAGTCGCAAATCATGCAGCTGCGGCGAAGAAGACTAAATCTTTGAGCAGTCACAAATACTCGGAGATCACCCGAGCATGCTCTGGAAAATCTGAGCAACGAGTACACTCGCTCATCACTAATGGTTGCCTTGTTGTGGAACATGGAGAAGGTGCACAATGTGATGGAAATGCGCCCTAATAATGACACTAGGTTTTGGCACAGGATAAGCAGCCCTATAATATAATATTTAGTACAGTGAAATATGTCTTCGGCCTCAGCCATCTTCTTGTGGTGAGCGGCACTGTGACCTCCCTCACGGTAACCCACCAGAGATGACACAGGCTGGAGAGTATGAGAGCACAGGAGAGCTGCCCTCCATCACTCATGGTGACGCGCCTCGTAGAGTGGTTATTGATATATTGGTAATTTACTCCATCTGACAGCTGAAAAGACCTGATGAAGGATTCTTCTCGCTAAAGCTTTTGACATGATGGCTTTAGATCTAGTCTATGTCATAAGAAAGAATGAGGTGGATGATGTCACGGGTTTCCATGGATATCCAAGGAATTTTCTATAAAAGGTAAAAACAAGAAATAACTATTACTTAGGTTACTTGAAAAATTGGGATGAATGGAAATGAAAAGATAGTCATTGATTAACGAGGGTAAAGGTGGATATGAAGGAATCTGATTAAAAGGAAATATGAGGAAGTGGCATGAACTTGGAAATTATATTTCAAGCATTTTGCTCAAGTCATAGAATGTTTTGATATACCAAATAGTTAATCATTCTCCCATAAAGAGTTATAGACTTAGAGAATTTGAACATCGAAGTAGTGGAAAGTAAAAATAGTCAAAACTTATATCAACAACCTGATAAATAGGACAAATCATTAGCTGCAATTGATCCAAAATGTCATCTTGGCTAATTCCTTCAGAAACTCCACCATAAAAAGACCTTCACAAAATATTCACCAACATAAAATAGCTCAACCTCCAACGTGCACCTGTTTTATCTTCAAGTATAAATATAATAAATGTGCACAATTCAGACAATCAGGATATTGATATATTGGATGAATAGTGAAGGATCAATAAGAGACAGTGGGTATAGATTAAAGATTAGGGTATATGGAAGCTTATACAGGAAGGAAGAAGGTCAGAAGCAAATTTCGGTGGTAAGAATGAAGGATGGGAGATGTTATGGAAGGAAGGAAGGATGGAAGGAAGGAAGGATGGTAGGAAGGAAGGAAGGTAGGAAGAAAGGAAGGAAGGAAGGAGCAGGAAAAATTGTGAGATGTGGGGTTAAAGGGGAAATTCACAATTTAAAATAAGGGAACACATTGGAGGAAGGTGAAAGTCAGCGAAGGGAAGAAGGGGAAGCTTTAAATGGAAGAAAGGTAGTGAGCGAGAGCAGAAGGAAGGGAGAGGAAAGGAGTGTATTTGGGGGGATAAAGTTAGCAACTCAAAAGGAAAAGAAAAGAGGAAGAAGACACAGAAGGAAAGTTTAAGTCAAAGAGAAAGCTTTAAAATATAAGAAGGAAGGAAAGTTGATGGGAGGATGAGTGAGAGAATTATAAAGATGGAGGAAGAAAGGGAGAATATGAGGAGGTAAAGGAGAAATTCAAAATTTAAAAAAGGGAAAACAGGAGGAAGGTGGAAGTCAGAGAGAGGAAAAAAGTGAAGCTACGTAGGGAAGGAAGGAGAGGAGGAAGGAAGAGGAGAAGGAAGGAAGCAAGGATGGAAGTAAGGAAGGAAAGTTGATGGGAGGATGAGTGAGAGAACTATAAGGAGATGAAGGGGAAGAAAGAATGGAAGAAGGAAGGAATGAGAAAGAATTGAAAGAAAGAAGAAAGTGAGGATTGAAGGATAAAAAGTGAACTAGACAAATGATTTTGAAAAGCTAGGAATTTAATGGAGGATTCAAAGAAGATACATGCTTTGTTCGATTAAGAAGTATTCCAGATTCATGATTGAAAGACAGGAAAGTTAAAGGGAACCTGTTGTCAGAAAAAGCTGCAGATATGGGGTTAATCTGCAGGTTAATAGTGTTACTAGCCTGCCCGGTTACTGCACTCAGCTGAACGCTGCGGGGAGAAAATAAACTACTGTAAACTCCCTCCCGGCAGTGTTCCGGCTTCAGTCACAGGGGCGGCGCTGGTGCGAGTTCCATCACTGATCTCAGTATATAGGCTGTTACCGCACCCCAGGTCCTGACTGACAGCAGCTCTGCATTAGGTCCGTCTGTCAGTCAGTGACGGGGTGCAGTTACATCCGTCTCTCTCTATACTGACAACAGTGACTAAACCCACACCGGCGCCGCCCCTGTGACTGAAATTGGAAAAGCTACCGGGGGAATAAATTTAATTTTCTCCCTTCAGCATAACACTATTAGCCTGCAGATTAACCCCGTATCTGAAGTTAAGAATGTGACAGGTTCCTTTTAAGGTTCTATATATGGAATGAAGGAGAAGTTAGAAGTAGTTAGCAAACAAAGGAAGGATAAAGGGTCTATAAAGGGAAGGAGAAAGGAAGGAAATTTGTTATTTTGTAGCACTGTTTCAATTTTTTCGACATCTAAGTAGAACTGTTTGTAGATTGTTCCCATCGCTGGAGGAGCCTGACCTCCCATGTCCTGACGATCGCTACATCAGCTACAGCCCTGTTTCAAACAGCAGAGGAATTGCTCATTTTTTTTCTAAATTCTTTCTCCTGACAGCAACTTCTTGGTAACATTCATATTTCATACCATTCACATGAATTATGCAGCCCAGCAAGCCGGCAGATTTAATGATATTTTGCTTCTTTTTTCCCCCATTATGCAAGCTTTGAATTAAGTTCCATTTCCTGCTCAAAAGCTGCAAGGACACACAAACTCTACCCCCTCCCTTAATCCAAAGCTGCAATTTTTTGACAAGTACACTTTGCAAATAAAGCCCAGCCTTGATCTTAAGACGCCCTCCTCACTACAAGACCGGGAAACTTGATTTGAAGTCTTAGAGAGGTGAAAGCCCAGAAATAACACAGTGTCAGGAAACTGTCAAACTACGAGAGAACGAGAAAAGCTGTCATAAAATCCCGTTGCTGAGACCTCGAAAACATCCTACGGTTCCCTTTAGCTACATCTCTACAATTAGACATGTCTGCTGGGCTTGTTCTGCCACGCCGCGGTGCTGGTGACACCCGGAACGCACTGACTTGGCTAATTGTTGCCACTAGTTCACTTTCTAGGACTTTCTATATCAACATAATTGCTATAAGGTCCTCTTTTGCAGATTTTCTTAGCGTATGTCCCCTGAGGTGTCATAAATTCCCAGATCCACATGATAGGAAAGTCTATTCTATTCTGATCACTCTTCCGAGACAAGAAAGAAATATACCTGTAGGCAATGGTGCAAAAAATACCTAATTCTTCCACTAATTGCCAGCTTAGTATTTCACTGTCTTTAAAGAGGATCTGACACTTGCCATAAATATGTAATATTTTTTTACCCGCTGTAAAAGCTGCTTTTCATCTGAACCCGGCGTTGCCTGACTTTTGTTCCTCTATCTCTCCGTTCCTGAGATATGCTCATCTCTTCCTTGTAGGGTGTGTAATTATGGTCTTGTTAGCCTACTGGGCATGGTTCTTAGGACCACACCCCAAATAAATATTTGAGAACCCTGCCCATTTGTCCAAAAAGTCTAGATTTGCATTCAGAGACGAAGGGGCCACATCTCATATAAAAAATGGATGTTTTCCCTTTACAGTAGGCTAATTACAAAGTGCTCCTCTGCTAAGACCCTCGGCCATCAGTCTACTCCATGGGGTTCAATTATCCAGCAGAGCCCACACAGGGGAAGGAAAGTATTACACATTCATATTAAGGCATTGACATGAAAGATCCTCAAGAACTACAGATGCTCTGCATAGCTATGGATGCTCTGCATAGTTACAGATGCTATTCATAGCTACTAATTCTATGCATAGCTGCAGATTCTTCACATAGTTACAGATGCTCTGCATACATATCACTTCACATAGTTACAGATGCTCTGCATAGCTACAGATGCTCTCCATGTTTACAGATGCTCTGCATATTTACAGATGCTGTGCATAGCTACAGATGCTCAGCATAATTACAGATGTTCTGCATAGCTACAGATACATGGCATAGTTACAAATGCTTTGCATAGTGTGGTGCAGTGACCCCTGTTACAGTTAGGGGGCACTGCATGGTCTCTTCAGAAAATGCACGGAGGTGTATTGAGGCCATAAGAATGCATGGTAGTCGTGGGTATAACTGTGGTGATGAGACAAAGTCCGGCAGGATTATAAATGACTGGTAAGTATCACAGAGGAAGTCTGCGAGGTAAGCCTGCAGTATTGTTGTTCTGGGACCTGTAGTCCCACAAGTATTTGTATAGTTTATAGAGGGAGGCTTACTGGGCTAGTTTGAAGAGCTGGGCGGGTCAAACTAGCCACACACACCTCCCACCTGTGGGGGTGGTTACAGCTTCATAATGGGAACAAGGTGTGGGTCACATGGTTGAGAGTGTTTGGACCTGAATGGTCTGTACTGTAGGTCCTGGAAGAGGTCAGGTCTGTGTTGGAAGCTCCTGTGAGTGGAGACTTCCTGGAAGCACCTGGAGAGACCGTGGACCTGGACGGTCTGTGTTGGAAGCTCCTGTGAGTGGGGACTTCCCGGAAGCACCTGGAGAGATCGTGTACCTACAGAGCCTGGGACGGCATCTATGTTGGTGAAGCCAGGACTGACAAGGAGTCAGCGTGCGGAGCGCAGCTCCTGGAAGATAACCCCGACAAGGGGGATTGTAATTTACAGCAGAAAAGTGTATCTGCTGCATGAACAGACTGGTGGTTGTGATCATATGTGATGAAGTAAGAGACTATGTGTAAGCCGGTAATGTGCAACGTGGCTTACCATGCAGTTTATGCTGTATAAAATAAACCGTATGGACTGATTTATGTGTAAAAAGCCATGCCTGACTACGTTAATCCTGTGCCAAGTGAGTGTTCCCCTACACAAACAGTAGGTGCAATGCCACATTAGCTACAGATCCTCTGTATAGCTACAGATGCTCTGCATAGCTACTGATTCTCTACACAGTTGCAGATGCCCTGCATAGCTGCAGCTGCTCCTCAAAGCATAGCACTTTGGTTAGAGGTGCTACATTGGGATTCCCCTAAAGTAGAATTCTACAATAGGTATTCGAAAATGGATCAGTACAGGATCAGTAAAGTATGTACACAGTGACTGCACCAGCAGAATAGTGAGTGCAGCTCTGGGGTATAATACTGAATGTAACTCAGGATCAGTAATGTAATGTATGTACACAGTGACTGCACCAGCAGAATAGTGAGTGCAGCTCTGGGGTATAATACAGGATGTAACTCATGATCACTAATATAATGTATGTACACAGTGACTGCACCAGCAGAATAGTGAGTACACCAGCAGAATAGTGAGTGCAGCTCTGGGGTATAATACAGGATGTAACTCAGGATCAGTAATGTAATGTATGTACACAGTGACTGCACCAGCAGAATAGTGAGTGCACCAGCAGAATAGTGAGTGCAGCTCTGGGGTATAATACAGGATGTAACTCAGGATCATTAATGTAATGTATGAACACAGTGACTGCACCAGCAGAATAGTGAGTGCAGCTCTGGGGTATAATACTGGATGTAACTCAGGATCAGTAATGTAATGTATGTACACAGTGACTGCACCAGCAGAATAGTGAGTACAGCTCTGGGGTATAATACAGGATGTAACTCATGATCACTAATGTAATGTATGTACACAGTGACTGCACCAGCAGAATAGTGAGTGCACCAGCAGAATAGTGAGTGCAGCTCTGGGGTATAATACAGGATGTAACTCATGATCACTAATGTAATGTATGTACACAGTGACTGCACCAGCAGAATAGTGAGTGCACCAGCAGAATAGTGAGTGCAGCTCTGGGGTATAATACAGGATGTAACTCAGGATCATTAATGTAATGTATGAACACAGTGACTGCACCAGCAGAATAGTGAGTACAGCTCTGAGGTATAATACAGGATGTAACTCAGGATCAGTGATGTAATGAATGTACACAGTGACTGCACCAGCAGAATAGTGAGTGCAGCTCTGGGGTATAATACAGGATGTAACTCAGGATCAGTAATGTAATGTATGTACACAGTGACTGCACCAGCAGAATAGTGAGTGCAGCTCTGGGGTATAATACTGGATGTAACTCAGGATCAGTAATGTAATGTATGTACGGAGTGACTGCACCAGCAGAATAGTGAGTGCAGCTCTGGGGTATAATACAGGATGCAACTCAGGATCAGTAATGTAATTGCAGCGCCCCAGAGACCTGGTCGTTGCAGTGATGTCACTCTGCCACTAAGGGGAGTGATGGTACGTCTGATGGCACTAATGGAGTTCACCTGACCAGGTATCACAGTCACACACTACACTTCACACTCCGGCCACTAGGGGGAGCAAAAGGTTCTATTTATTAGGCCACTCCTCACACTTTGGTAAAACTGGGGGTTGGATAGGAAGTTAGTCAGAAGCTGGCTGGGTTTTGTCCAGGCAACATTCCATGGCAGGGGGTGTTGCAGGGAAGATTCAGAGGGGTCCCTGTCAGGCGTGGGAACCTGGCAGTGACTTAGCGACAAGGACAGATCGTTACAGAGCCGCGCCTGCACTACCTTGCGGCGGCATCTAAAGGAAGGACACGAAGTGAAGTATATTGTGGAGAAGTGAGAAACGAGATCAAAGCACAAAGGAGAATCAGTGGGTGCCTCGAGATCGGCAACATCCTACTGAGGCGCGTAGCCGGTGGCCAGAACGCCGAGGAAGTAACTGACTAAGCATTACTTCAAACAGAGGCAGGACAGTTGATTACAGGTTAGCTGTCTAACATACATCACCTAAGAAGACATAGGGGGCAAGCGTGTAGAGGGGCATCTCTAGGGTCCCAGAATAGCTCCGAGCCTGCCCGTCAAACGGGTGCATCCTAGCCATAACAAACGGGGGATGAAGCAGACCATCAGAATAGAAACGACAGTTGTGAGGACTATCCCAAATTCTCAGCAGGCAACACACAGGCGCTAGTTGGTAGGCACTGATTTCCACCTGTAAAGGGAACTCTGGATGTGCCTTCGGACCGGCCGGTCTCAGCCAGCCCTGTTAACAGTGCTCCGGATTGAGGATCCTGAAGTCACCAGTAAAGAGGTAAAAAGACTGCAACCCTGTGTCCTCGTTATTAACTGCGCCTCACACCATCGCCACCTACACCACTGGGAAGCCCTGGGGATCTACTTCACCTGTGGGAAGGTATATCATCCAGCTGCCATTCCATCACCCCAGCGGACCCCAAGCAGCGTCGGTCACCCTAACCGAACACCACAGGTGGCATCACAAACAACTAACAACTTTTACCACCCTTTCATTGGGCGCCCCTTAGCAGGGTCACGGACCCGGTCCAGCCACCGTGACAATCCTAGGACTGAGACAGAGAGGACCGGTACCGAATAACCCGCGGCCCTGTGTCTGGGGGCGCTCCATAATGTATGTACACAGTGACTGCACCAGCAGAATAGTGAGTGCAGCTCTGGAGTATAATACAGGATGTAACTCAGGATCAATAATGTATGTACACAGTGACTGAACCAGCAGAATAGTGAGTGCAGCTCTGGAGTATAATACAGGATGTAACTCAGGATCAGTAATGTATGTACACAGTGACTGAACCAGCAGAATAGTGAGTGCAGCTCTGGAGTATAATACAGGATGTAACTCAGGATCAATAATGTATGTACACAGTGACTGAACCAGCAGAATAGTGAGTGCAGCTCTGGAGTATAATACAGGATGTAACTCAGGATCAGTAATGTATGTACACAGTGACTGAACCAGCAGAATAGTGAGTGCAGCTCTGGAGTATAATATAGGATGTAACTCAGGATCAGTAATGTAATGTATGTACACAGTGACTGCACCAGCAGAATAGTGAGGGCAGCTCTGGGGTATAATACAGGATGTAACTCAGGATCAGTAATGTAATGTATGTACACAGTGACTGCACCAGCAGAATAGTGAGTGCAGCTCTGGAGTATAATATAGGATGTAACTCAGGATCAGTAATGTAATGTATGTACACAGTGATTGCACCAGCAGAATAGTGAGTGCAGCTCTGGAGTATAGTACAGGAGGTAACTCAGGATTAGTACAGGAGTAGTAATGTACCTTAATATGTTTTGGAATGTTAAATGTTACAATAAGGCTAGTTTCACACTAGCGTTTGGCAGGGCTGCGGATGAAATCCTTCTACCTCCATTAAGCCCTGCCCACTGCCGTGCCTCTTCCTTCAGCACCGCCTATGTCTGCATGCATCCTGCGTACCCTATCTTTAACATTGGGTACGCAGGCCATGCGGATGTATGCGGATGCCTCCGCATGCTTCGTCTTAACGCTGAGCTGACCTGCATCGAACGCAACATGAGGCATCCGCATACATCCGCATGGCCTGCGTACCCAATGTTAAAGATAGGGTACGCAGGATGCATGCAGACATAGGCGGTGCTGAAGGAAGAGGCGCTCCAATGGGTGGGGCTTAACAGAGGAAGAAGGGTTTCATTGGCAGCCCTGCTGAGTACTAGTGGAACGCCCGCCAGGGCCGTGGGGTACTCGGCACCAGGTCCAGTACTTAAAGGGATGTGTCACAGTGGTGGTAACCTGGTCCATGGCTTTGGGCGCCCATGTTAAAGGGACGGTCTTTAAAGGGGTTTTTGAAATAAAGAACGTTTGTGACGCCACCTGTGGTATTTGGTCAGGGATGACCAACGCTGCTTAAAAGGGTCCTCTGGGGAGATGTTATGGCAGCCAGATAGTATTACTTCCTACAGTTAAACTAGGCCCCAAGGGCTCCCGGTGAATAGATGGAAGATGGTGAGTGGTGCAGTAAAGAACGAAGGACGCAGTTGTGCAGTCTTTTTACCTCGTTTACTGATGGCAGCAAGCAGACACAGTCCAGGGCACCAGATCATAGGTACAGGCAGGGTCCGGCCAGCTTGGAAGCGAGTTCAGAGTCCAGCTTTACCAGGTGGAATTAAAAGCGCGGTGGTATTATAGTCCCTTACTGCCTATGGCTTCTTAGTAAGGTCCTCTCAGTTATCTCTGTCCTTTATTGAAGTGGGGTTAAAGGTAGAAATCGGTCACAGGAGCACTGAGAGGAGACACTGACACAGAATAAAGTTTAGCCACAAAGCGTTTCAATGGACATGCCATCTTCATCAAGTAGGAGTTGCGGTCTTTCCACCTGATGAAGACGGCATGTCCGTTGAAACGTGTTGTGGCTAAACTTTTTCCAGTGTCAGTGTCTCCTTTCAGCGCTCCTGTGACCAATTTCTACCTTTACCATATGTCTATCCTCCTTTGGAGGTTTTCGGCTGGAGCTGCGACGGTTCCTGGCACATCTATCATGACCCGGGCTCTATGTTTCACTGTGTCTCCTGGGCATTAGAGCGGACAGGTTACATGTAGTCTAGCTGTCCTACCAGTTTCTGCTGTGTCTCCTAGAGTATGACACAAACCTCAGTCTTCCTGTTACCGGTATTTGCGCTCAATAAGGGAGGTAGCCCAGTCACAGCTATTCTCCCTTCTTGCCACTCTCCTGTGCTTCACTCTCTGACACGTTGGCAAAAGGCTGTTCTTACTTCTGTATCTCTCTATCTAGGAGCTACAGCACCTCAGGCTGTACGGCCCCTCACCCGTCCTTCTGCCTCAGACTGCTCCAGTCTGCTGTCTGGCACCAACTGACTAATTCTTCCCAACTGCCTTGCAACTGCCTAGCTCCTCCCGACCAGAGAGAGCTCCCCCTTCAGGCCTGGAGTCAGAAGAGTGTTATATGTGCTGATTACCTGTCAAAAGGAATCTTCCATCGCTTCCATGTGGACATCACTCTCCCCATGTGGAAAGCAATGCCACTGTGACAACAAGGACCCTGGGGTGTCACACTAGTGTGAAACGAGCCTTAGCTATCATCTTGTCACATTAACAATAACAAATGTAGCTCTGGTTCATTTATATACATTTCCATTTATTGACTTAAGGAAATTGCAGTAAATGTGATTTGAGTTTTTTTTTGCTTATTAAACATTGTCCGGGATTGTTTGAATGATGTTAAACACTCAAAGCATCTGACATGGACAATACAGTGTCATTCCGGTCTCAGGTGGATTGTTGTCTAGTGCACAGTGTATTGTCTAACACACATCTTACAGATATGAAGCGACTCGCTGACCCGTACTTGTTTCTTCACTGGGGAGTCTGGTTATTTGGACAGTAGTAGTAGGACACTACTGAGGGATGATGTTCTCCAAACCTTATAAGAACAAACAAATACTGAATTAAGATGCATTCTGGTGATGGCAAATCTTTCTATAGCATGTCGATGCATTCTGTGCATTCGGTGCATGCTCAGGTAGGCACTCTGTGTGCTCGGTGCACGCTCAGGTAGGCGCTCTGTGATTACTCAAGTAGGCGTTCTGTGCACTTGATGCATGCTCAGGCAGGCACTCTGTGTTAGGTGCTCTGTGCGCTTGGTGCATGCTCAGGTAGCTGATCTGTGTGCTCAGGGCACCCTCAGGTAGGCGATCTGTGTGTAATCAGGTTGGCACTCTGTGTGCTCGGTGCACGCTCAGGCAGGTGGTCTGTGCTCTCTGTGCATGTTCAGGTAGGCGCTCTGTGCGCTTGGTGTACTCTCAGTTAGTCACTCTGTGTGCTCGGTGCACGCTCAGGCAGGTGCTCTGTGCGCTCTGTGCGTGTTCAGGTAGGCGCTCTGTGCGCTTGGTGTACTCTCAGTTAGTCACTCTGTGTGCTCGGTGCACGCTCAGGTAGGCGCTCTGTGTGTACTCAGGTAGGCGCTCTATTGAGCTTGGTGCGCGCTCCGGTAGACGCTCTGTGTGCTCGGTGCACGCTCCGGTAGTCGCTTGGTGCACTCTGTGCAAGTTCAGGAAGGCGCTCTGTGCATGCTTGGGTAAGCGCTCAGTGTGCTCAGTGCACGCAATGGTAGGAGCTCTGTGCGCTTGGTGCAAGCTCCGGTAGGTGCTCTGTGTGTGCTCAGGTAGGTGCTCTGTGCACTTGGTGTATGGTCAGTTAGGCACTCTGCGCATGCTAAGGTAGACACTCTGTGCTCTCGGCGCATGCTCAGGTAGTCACTGTGTGTTGGGTGCATGCTCAGGTATGCGCTTTCTGCATGCTCAGGAAGGCACTCTGTGCGCTCGGTGCGCACTCAGGCAGGTGCTCTGCACTCCTGTCTCATGAGCTGTGCACCCTCACTATACTTTTTTCTGAGCAGTTACTCGACCAGGACCCCCAGCAATCTGCTTGCAATTAAAAAGCGCTGAAATGTAAAAAAAAAAGTTGTGAAAGGTTTAGCTGCTCTTTAAAGTGTACTTGTTGTAATGTTAGCAAAAAGTCTATAGGAAGCCTGATCATGCCCTCATGTCCCACAACAAGTAAAAATTGCATTTGATATACATGCCAAGTTCAAGGTAAGGCAACAAAGATCAGAATATAAGAACTCAGAATACAGAGCAAACACACACCACTTGAGCCAAGCTATAACTGGCAATATACTAATTATTGTCTGCCAGCTAAATAGCCAGGTAATGGGCAACGTTTGGAGTAAACCGCACAAGCCCATTCAGATGGGACAGCTGAGCTGTCATTCACAATCCTGACAGCTCAGCATGCCCCCTGATCCTATAGGTCAGCTGAGCTGTCACTCACAGTGTCCTTAGAACACTGTGAGTGGTGGATTTGTGACAGGCAAGTTTCTGCCTATGCACAGTGTACATAGCAAGGTGCCAATCTGTGGTGTGGGCAGGATTATATATGAGCACTGCTAGATCTGCAGCAGAAAAAAACAGGGATTCTATCCATATTACACCTAGCAATTGACACATGGCTGGAATCAGGCTCTCTGGCACTACATCAGATGACATAACAAAAAACCTGCTGACAGATTCCCTTTATATCCTACATCATTCTCCACCCTCTTAGACCTCACCTAGCTGTACCCTCTGTATAAATCATTTCTTTTTATGTTGAAGAGGCTGAAAACTACTTTTTTGACACAAACATGAACACCTTTATCACTGACATCCAAGACTGGTCATTTTCTTAGGAGAGAGAATTATCTGGATCTGCTGTTGCTGACGCAGCAATATACTCTATCAGCAGCGTACCAGGGATTTACTGAGCCTCCCCGAATACACCGAGAGATGCTGATAGAAAGATTGGCTTATTTACCCGCATTCTCCAGCCTGCCGCAAACGTGTGCGCTCCTAGATTTATATACCGGGGACTGATAATCTACACCAGGTGAGAAGATGTAGTCTATGTAATGACTGTGTAACGTGTGGACAAGACTTTCCCAGATGATACAAAGTCCCTTTTATATAGAACCGGTTTTATATCCTATAGCCAGAATATAGGACAATAAAATTATTATGGAGGAAAAGTTGTGAAATTGCAATTTTTCACAATTATGGTTCCTATTACGAATCTTCTGCTGAAATACAAGGCAGTACTCAGCAATAGGCACACAAGGGCAGGAGTCTAATAATAAGAAATGATCAAATGAATTCTCGAATTTACGAAAATTTTGGATTTTCCAAACTTTTTGCCAGTCAATTTGCACGAGTGCAGCAAAATCCAGCTGGCCGCCATTTCACTAACAAGGGGTTAAAAAAACAGTAAAAGGTTATACTCACCTCTCCTGCCGCATAGCGCCTTGACCTGTCCTTTGCTAGCTTCACATGTATCTTCAGATCAGTCTTAGCATGGGATATAAATCTTTTAGTGATAACGAAGGTCAAATAATCAGGATCAGAAATAATTGACATCCTGACAGTTTAACCCATTAGATGCTGTGGTCAGTAGTGGTCGAGGCATGTAAGTAGTAGACAGAGGGAAGTCTTCTTCTGCCATCGATCTGCATCCAGATTGCCATGTGAGCTAGGACATAGCCGAAGCCTCCAGACCTGCCATGGCTCATTGCATATTATATGCTTATTTCAACATTTCAAAAGCCAAAATATTGGCTTTGGGTACTCCTCCGAAACAGCATGGAAATGTCCCACACAACCACTTGTGGATAATTTTTGGACAAAAACTACCCTTTTTCTCCTAATTTATTTTCTCTCATGATTCAGTCAACAACAATATTTTTTTTGCACTTGGGTTTCATTAAAACTTTTGGACCATTTGGCTTACACCAGCTCTATGTATCAGAGTATGTCACAGAATGGAATAAATCAGCCTAGAATGTTAATCGGAAGATGATAAATAAGGAGCACAGGCCCAGCCATCAGAAGAACCTCGCTGATGGATTTACGAGTAGCTCATTCTTTAGTCAGTCTGCCCTGTACTGTGATACATAGAGGCTGTAGAAACTAAACAATTTGAAAGTTTTCAATGAACTCTTTTACAAAAATATTAAATGCACGCATTTCGGAAAATAAAAATGCCCCCATATATTTTAAAAACCCTCCATATTGACATTTGCATGTATAATATGCCCAATTATATACTATACATTGTTTGATGGGTTTTCCTGTATCACGCCAGACTGGATCGATCCCCCATTAGTTCAACTTTGTCTTAAACCCATATTGCCCCATCCATCCTTACAGACAAGAGAGGAACAAATTGGGCCAGATTCAACATTTCTCCTGTCTGTTCAGATTATTCCCAAGATATAGATTATTATTATTATATATATGAAGAAGTTGGTCTCTGCTAATTTAATGTCCCTAATTATAGTCTGTGATCTCTAAAGACCCCTAGGCATAATAAATGTAATAAGGAAAAAAAGAATCTGTATGTTCGTCTTAGGGATCACCTCTCCGGGCCCGTGAGCTCCTCATTGACACCCATCTGGACCTTACCTCATCATGGGCAGCACGGTGGCGCAGTGGTTAGCACTACAGCCTTGCAGCGCTGGGGTCCTGGGTTCTAGTCCCACCCAGGACAACATCTGCAAAGAGTTTGTATGTTCTCTCCGTGTTTGCGTGGGTTTCCTCCGGGCACTCCGGTTTCCTCCCACATTCCAAAGACATACTGATAGGAATTCTAGATTGTGAGCCCATTCGGGGACAGTGATGATAATGTGTGCAAAACTGTAAAGCGCTGCGGAATATGTTAGCGCTATATAAAAATAAAGATTATTATTATCATCACATTGCTGCCACTTGGCTTGAATCCCCGTCCTCTCATGTTGGGTCTGGACTTTTGGATCTAATGAGGGTTCTGTGTAAGTGCACCAAAGGGTAATTGTGTCATGACGTCTTGGCATGCGCCATGGCTTCGCTTGCGCATGCGCAGAGCCCTCCTAGACCCAATCTAACCTAGAAGTCTTGGACCAGGATGAAAGGACCAGGGAATTCTACATGTGCGGAGATGATCTGAAGATGCGACATGGATTGAATGGGCGATGGAGGGGAGCTGAAGGCCCAGGGAGGTGGTCGGTGAGGTTAGTATAATGATATATATTTTATCCTTTTTGATTATTTTTTTACGGTTCATAAAAGAAGGCATCCGATGACCACAATGGAAGCAAATTCTCCCCAACATTTTCATTTTGGTGAATGTGGATGTTTGTAAAATTTGAGTAGACTTTAATTCCACTCGAATCTCTTTGCTCATTTCTATGATAGACCTCTCTGTCACCCCAAGGCAAGAACGCAGGTTACAATCTAAAAAGAGGTAATATTTTGTGAAATCCCGCTCCTCATGGTAAGCTGCTCTGGTTTACAATCTCCCAGCTTGTCTGGAGAACCCATCCTTATTTGTTCAATCGGATTTCATTCTCAGCAGCTTATAGAGATATTGAGAAAACAAGCCAAGTAATTCCCCCGGGGAAGGGACCCTGAAGAAAACAATGCTTTACCATGTTCTTCTGCAAAATTCAATCGCCCCCTTGTCAAAGCCAGAAATACGCTAATTCCTGCCCTGGCTCGGAGAATCATTATTTGCAGGGTAGAACGGTGCAATTATGGAGGCTTCTTAAACAGATGTTCGCCCGTCATCTGCTGTGAGTTTCTGCAGCCGCGCAGGCGGCGAGGTAACAATTACAAATCAAATGCAACGTGTGCCTGAGTCCTGAGTGAAGTCGGTGCTCGCAGGGAGACTGCAGGTCATAAAACAACTGCCAATTAAACAAGATCAGGGCGAGAAGACGCAGGATTCCGCTCCGGAAGACTGAGCTGTGAGAAAGGATTGAGGCTGACACCAGGATGGAGGGTCACGTGGATCCAGTCTCTGGTGATGCCAAATCTCCTCACCAGAAGAAAGAAAGAAAGAAATCAGCTGAGGGGAGAGGGACTCAAGTGAAAACGATTTTGGATAAAAACACTCACAGCTGCCATTACAGCTAACAGTGTTTTCATAGGAGCACGACACGAACAATAATTGGCCAAAGGTATGCTCATTACAGGGCTTAAGAGCTAATGGAGGCAGGCAGTCACACACAGGTGCGAGCGCACACTAAGCATCTGTAGAAAGCAGCGTGGAAGGCTCCACAGCCCACAGTGACCGTAACAACGGCTAAAGTGGGTATCCTTCATCAGTATTGGGTGCACGAGGAAACTCCCTGTCATTGGAAAGATGATCGAAATGACTGAGATAGAAACTGTCTGGTAATTTACAGGATAGAAGATGAGAACGATAGAAAATCATAGACCGAGATAATATGAAACATGGAAGAAGGGATGGATATGTGGATGATGGATGGATGGGTGAATTGATGTATGGATGGATGGATGAATGGGTGAGTTGATGGATGGATATGTAGATAGATGGATGGATGGATGAACGAATGGTTGGATGGATGGATATTATTATTTATTATTATTATTATTTATTATTATAGCGCCATTTATTCCATGGCGCTTTACATGTGAGGAGGGGTATACATAATAAAAACAGGTACAATAATCTTGAACAATACAAGTCACAACTGGTACAAGAGGAGAGAGGACCCTGCCCGCGAAGGCTCACAATCTACAAGGGATGGGTGAGGATACAGTAGGATACACATCACCAAAAGCTGGTCATGCAGCGGTTTGGTCGATCGGTGGTTACTGCAGATAGTAGGCTTGTCGGAAGAGGTGGGTCTTCAGGTTCTTTTTGAAGGTTTCGATGATAGGTGAGAGTCTGATATGTTATGGTAGAGAGTTCCAGAGTAGGGGGGATGTGTGAGAGAGATCTTGTATGCGATTGTGGGAAGAGGAGATAAGAGGGGAGTAGAGAAGGAGATCTTGTGAGGATCAGAGGTTGCTTGCAGGAAAGTACCGGGAGACGAGGTCACAGATGTATGGAGGAGAAAGGTTGTGCATGGCTTTGTATGTCATGGTTAGGGTTTTGTACTGGAATTTCTGGGTAGTGGGGAGCCAGTGAAGGGATTGACAGAGGGGAGAGGCCGGGGAATAGCGGGGGGACAGTTGGATTAGTCGGGCAGCTGAGTTTAGAATAGATTGGAGGGGTGCGAGAGTGTTCGAGGGGAGTCCACAGAGCAGGAGGTTACAGTAGTCGAGGCGAGAGATGATGAGGGCATGGACTAGGGTTTTTGCAGATTCCTGGTTTAGGGATGTGCGGATCCGTGAAATATTTTTGAGTTGAAGGTGGCAGGAAGTAGAAAAGGCTTGCATATGCAGTTTGAAGGAGAGATCAGTGTCAAGGATTACCCCGAGACAGCGAGTTTGTGGGACTGGGGAGAGTGGGCAGCCGTTTACTGTAATGGATAGGTTCGTTGGGGGGTCACGTGAGATGGGGGAATGACAATGAATTTTGTTTTGTCCATGTTAAGTTTCAGAAATCTAGCATTGAAGAAGGATGAAATAGTGGACAGACATTGAGGGATTCTGGTTAGTAGGGAGGTGATATCTGGTAAAGAGATGTAGATCTGTGTGTCATCAGCATAGAGATGATACTGAGAACCATGAGATTCTATGAGCTGTCCCAGGCCAAAAGTGTAAATGGAGAAGAGCAGGGGCCCTAGAACTGAACCTTGCGGGACTCCGACAGATAGGGGGTGAGGTGAGGAGGTGGTGTGTGAATGGGAGACACTGAATGTTCGGTCAGTTAGGTATGACAAGATCCAGGATAGGGCCAAGTCTGTGATACCAAGGGATGAGGGGATCTGTAGTAATAGGGAAAGGTCCACTGTGTCAGAGACAGAGGACAGGTCCAGGAGGAGGAGGATAGAGTAGTGTTGCTTGCTCTTGGCAGTTAATAGGTCATTGGTGACCTTAGTTAGGGCAGTTTCAGTGGAGTGGTGTGACCGGAAGCCTGTAAGCGGTCGAAAAGGGAGCAGGAAGAGAGATGGGAGGACAGTTCAAGATGGACATGTTGTTCCAGTAGTTTGAGGCATAGGGGAGAAGTAATAAAGGGCGATAGCTAGATACAGAGGATGGGTCAAGAGAGGGCTTTTTGAGGATAGGTGTGATTGAGGCATGTTTAAAGCTTGAGGGGAAAACACCAGTTGATAGTGATAGGTTGACGAGATATGTTAGAGTTGGGATGAAGACTGTGGCGAGGTTTGGGATGAAGTGGGATGGGAGTGGGTCAAGTGCACAGGTGGTGAGATGCGATCTTGAGAGTAGAGTGGAGAGTCGATCTTCTGTAATGGTGGAGAAGTTGGTTTTGGAGGTGGAATGCTGGGTAGTTGGGAGGAAGGGCTCCGGGGATTGTCGACTAAAACTGTCTCTGATGTTCTCAATCTTCTGCTTGAAAAATGAGTCAAAGTCTTCAGCTGAGATGAGTGGGGAGGGAGGAAGGGCTGGGGGACGGAGGAGAGAGTTGAAGGTGTTGAATAACTGTTTAGGGAGGATATGAGAGATGAGAAGTAGGTTTCTTTAGCTGTGGCGAGTGTGGTCTTGAAAGTAGTGAGGGACTATTTGAATGCGAGGAAGTGCTCGTTGGAGTGGGATCTTTTCCATCTCGCTCTGCAGCCCTGGAAGCTTGCCTCAGTTCTTTGGTCAGGCTGGTGTGCCAGGGCTGTCTGTTGATTTTGCGAGCTTTGGTATGTGTGAGAGGGGCAAGAGATTCCAAAGCTGCAGCTATTGTGGTGGATGTATGGATATGTGGATAGATAGATAGATAGATAGATAGATAGATAGATAGATAGATAGATAGATAGATAGATAGATAGATAGATAGATAAATAGATAGGTATATGTATGGACAGATGGGTGAATGGATATATAGATAGATGTATGGGTGGATGGATGGATTGATGCATGGATGGATGGATGGATGGATGGATGGATGGATATGTGGATAGAAAGATGGAAGGATGGATGGATGTAGGATGGATGGATATGTAGATAGATGGTTGGATGGATATATGGATGACAGATGGGTGAATGGATGGATGGATATGTAGATCGGTGGACAGATGGGTGGATAGATATGTGGATGGATGGATGTAGGATGGACAGATTGATGGGTGCATGGATGGATTTATAATATCTATCTATTATCTATCTATCTATTATCTCTTTCTCTCTATTCTCTATCCATCTATCTTTCTATCTATTATTTATCTATCCATTATCTATTATACATCTATTATCTACTGTATCTATCTATCATGTGTCATCTATCTATTAACTATATATTATTTATCATCTATTTATCATCTATCTATCTATCATCTATATATCATCTATCTATCTATCATCTATATATCATCTATCTATCTATCTATCTATCTTTCTATCTATCTATCTATCTATCTATTATCTATCTGTAATAATAATACTTTCTCTAGTGTAAGAGTTAATAACACCTTTAGGTCTTGTTAATACGAAGCCTAATTATTTAGTGAGCGGCTTGTTACTCTGTGGCCAGGAGAGGGATTACGCTTTGTGTATTGTCACTCATCATCCACAGTCAGGTCAGGTGTCATGTATTTTAATGCCGCACTTACAGCCTGACAGTTCTATTTCAAGCCATTTACTGCAGTTAGTAGTCGCCGCTGCCGGTCTCCATGTGACAAAACTTCTATAACTGCTAATAAAGGTTGCCGATAGAACACATCGTTATGTGATTGCACGTGCTGCCATGCCCGTCGACAAATAATCTGAACATTTCATATTTTATGGCATCATATAACTATTTTCTTTTTTATAAAAAATAATGTGCGTTTCTGCGTGCTACCAGGGGCCCCAGTGCTCTCATTATAGGGCTCCTGTTAGGTCAAAATACACAGCAATAAACAATATAGCATAGTAAAATTTTAGCAATACATAATTAATAGAACGTGACTGTTGCCGAAATTTCAAATCTTGATGTATTATAATTAGTGTTGAGCATTCCGATACTGCAAATATCGGGTATCGGCTGATATTCGCTGTATCGCAATTCCGATACTGAGTTCCGATATTTTTGCGATATCGGATACCGGAATCGGAAGTTTCCACAGTGCAATGATGCACTATAATGGAGTGTGGGTGGTGCGTGGACGGAGACTGCGTGTGTGTGTGTGCGGGCGGGGTCTGTGCGTAACCATTGCGGCTCTGTGCATGCCTACCGGGGCTCTGTGCGGCCTGCCGGGGCTCTGTGCGGGCTGCCGGGGCTCTGTGTGACCTGCCGGGGCTCTGTGCGGGCTGCCGGGGGTCTGTGCAGGCATCGTCCGATGGGACTACAAGTCCCAATGGACGATGCCTGCAACAGTGACAGTGATTGACACATTAGCCAATGATGGGACAGTAGTAGTTCCATCATCCGGCTAATGTGTTGAATGAAAAAAAAAACAAAAAACAAACATACTACATACATTACATTCATACATTACATACAATACATACATACATACATACAGTATATATAACATAGAGTACATACTCACCATTACTTGTCATTTTGATCCCCGAAGCCAGTGTCACCTGTAAAAAATATTATATGCATCACTGAGAGGTTACCTTAGGATAAAGTCTCACTTTATGGCAATTGCTGCGTGGGAAAATTTCTCATACAGCAATGTCAAAAGTGAGACTAGGGACTATTTTTTTACAGTGGTGAAGGAATATAGTGCGGAATGATACCTTCCTCCCGTCATTGTGTTCCTGCAGCCCCGGGAGAGTGGTCGCATCAGCTGATGCTGCTGTTCTCCATGGGAGACACTTGTGGATTTCTACGGACAGGGAGGATATTGGTTGTTTGTTATTTTAATATTTTTTACAGGTGACACTGGCTTCGGGGATCAAAATGACAAGCAATGGTGAGTATGTACTCAATGTTATATGTACTGTATGTCTGTATGTATGTATTGTATGTAATGTATGAATGTAATATATGTAGTATGTATGTTTGTTTTTTTACATTCAACACATTAGCCGGATGATGGGACTACTACTGTCCCATCATTGGCTAATGTAAGCCTGCACAGAGCCCCAGCAAGCCCGCACAGAGCACCGTCAAGCCCGCACAGAGCCCCGGCAGGCCGCACAGAGCCCTGGCAGGCCACACAGAGCCCTGGCAGGCCGCACAGAGCCCCAATAGGCAAACACAGAGCTCCGGCAGGCCGCACAGACCCCCGAGATGCCAGTACAGATCCCCGGCAGGCCCGCACAGACCCCACCCGCACACACAGACACGCACAGTGTCCGCCCACGCACCGCCCACACTCTTCCCCCCTCCGGAACAGGATGTAGAAGGACAGAAAGGGCTTATTTACATTCCGATATTTGTGTCCCATTGCTTGCATTAGTATCGGGTATCGGTATCGGCGATATCTGATATTTTTTGGATATCGGCCGATCCAATCCGATACCGATACTTCTTGATATCGGAAGGTATCGCTCAATACTAATTATAATTTATTATAGGAAGGTTAAAGAAAATATATGTATATGGTGACTAAAGAGTAGAGACAGGTGCAGCATCCAGTACTGGCCAGAGATCAGCTATACAAGTCTCTGGAAGACCTGCTAGACCCATCCAGTAAGATGGCTGACCACTGATTTTAATAGTTACTGTTCAATGCATCCTTTGTCCTATGGGGGCGCTGCAGGAGTGTAAAACCAAAGGGGAAGGGCAAGAAAGGGACACTGCTGGATTTGTGGGAAAGGAGCTAGAAGAGAGCATAACAGCTCGTTAAAGGGGTTGTCCAGGCTTTTAATATTGATAGTGCATACTTGGCATAGGTCATCAATATCAGATCGAAGGGGGTTCGACCCCGAACACCTCCACTGATAAGTTGTTTTTAGCTATGATGTACCTACTCCATTCACTGCTGAACAGTTGCTCAGTGGGGATGCCAAGAATCAGACCCTGCTAATAAGATGTTTTACCAATACTGTTGGCCTGGACAACCCCTTAAATGCCAGCATGCAGCACTAGGGTCCTCCTTACACCTCTATTTTAGGGATGGCACTTCCTGTCCAGACTGAACGCCCTCAGCTCCAATCACCACGCAGTCTATTATCCTCCATGGTGGCTAGAGATGAACAAGTTAATTCGAAATTAATCAAGTTTGTTTTGAATTTCCCAAAGTTTTCTGATTCTAACGGATCCAAATTTTTGGGAATAGGATTCACGCCACTTCAGCCATTTAAATTTGCCAATAAGGGGTTAAAAAGCTTAAATTGTCATACTCAAGTAGACCCTCACCTCTCCCTGCTGCTATTGCTTCCCGCTGGTCCTCCTCTATCTCCCTAGGACTGCCTTCACACGTTGGGTCTGTTTTGTTGCAGTTCTGCAACCTTTTTCAAAAGAATGTAACACTTAAGAAAAATGATGGAACCATCTTCAAAATGTTGCAAAGGATACGACATTTGGAAAAGATGCAAAAAATCATTCCAAGGGGGGACTGGAAACGAGATGCGCCAAATTTAGCGACTTTTTAAAAAGTTACAATTCGTGAATCAGTCGAAAATATCTGGAATTATTAAGCTCTGCCCGCAAAGCAGGAAAAAAACAGTAAAAGAGGCAAACAAATATAAAATAGACTTAAAAAAAAGGTGTAAATAGAATAAGGAATTGGGTGGAAATCAAAAAGGTGCATAACACACAAAACTAGACAAAAAAAAACAGGCACAAAGGCAAATATGAATTGTCCTTTTAGAGGTAATATAATAAGTAATAATATAAAATGTAATAAAAAGTAATGAAAAATGTGCAAAAACAATTTAAAACAAAAGGAGCCACCCAAAAAATTTAATAAGCAAATACTTAGTAATAAAACATAATTTTATTCCAAATATAATACATAAGGCAAAAAAAAACTTTTATGAGTTAGGCATCTAGTCATCACGTCCACACAACCTGGATAAAAAGTTCTAAAGCTTATTCAGTGTAAAAAGTGCACAACATAAAAAAATGACCATACAAAATTGTGCTGAAAATAATTCTGTAACATGCCGCGGTAACGAGGTATTGACCTCTACCCAGTGCAGTACTACAGT
The DNA here is from genome assembly GCF_032444005.1 of Ranitomeya imitator. Classification (NCBI taxonomy): domain Eukaryota; kingdom Metazoa; phylum Chordata; class Amphibia; order Anura; family Dendrobatidae; genus Ranitomeya; species Ranitomeya imitator. The sequence goes on from NC_091288.1 coordinate 200,165,192, forward strand.
CCAGTAAGTGAGAGTCCTATTCTCAACCCGCAGTTTTGCATACTCTTCCCTCTTATGGGAACTAGTTTGCCAATATGGCCGGTACTTCGCTTCTCTGCTTCTGTCGCCTTGGACTTCCCGTCAAGGGAACTTTCTTTACCTCATGTTCTCTGCCTCGTCCTGGCCCGTTACCTCTCTAAGTAATAAACTGGGGGCCGTAATGCTAGGTGTCCTGTCCCAGGACGCTGTTATGAACAGGTGATTCAGAACCACAGTGGACCTAGTGGTTAAGAGCACACAAAGTGACCTGATAGTTACTAACATAGGACGAGCTCTGAGACGTGGGAACTCTGCTGACCGCAATCCCTAATCCTATCATACCACACTAGAGGTAGCCGTGGATTGCTCCTAACGCTCCCTATGCAACTCGGCACAGCCTGAGAAACTAGCTAGCCCTGAAGATAGAAAAATAAGCCTACCTTGCCTCAGAGAAATTCCCCAAAGGAAAATGCAGCCCCCCACATATAATGACTGTGAGTTAAGATGAAAATACAAACACAGAGATGAAATAGATTTTAGCAAAGTGAGGCCCGACTTACTGAATAGACCGAGGATAGGAAAGATAGCTTTGCGGTCAGCACAAAAACCTACAAACAACCACGCAGAGGGGGCAAAAAGACCCTCCGCACCGACTAACGGTACGGAGCTGCTCCCTCTGCGTCTCAGAGCTTCCAGCAAGCAAGAAAAACCAATATAGCAAGCTGGACAGAAAATATAGCAAACAAAAGTAACACAAGCAAAACTTAGCTTTTGCAGGGCAGACAGGCCACAAGAACGATCCAGGAGAGAGCAAGACCAATACTGGAACATTGACTGGAGGCCAGGAACAAAGAACTAGGTGGAGTTAAATAGAGCAGCACCTAACGACTTAACCTCGTCACCTGAGGAAGGAAACTCAGAAGCCGCAGCCCCACTCACATCCACCAGAGGAAGCTCATAGACAGAACCAGCCGAAGTACCATTCATGTCCACAGGAGGGAGCTTGACCACAGAATTCACAACAGTACCCCCCCCTTGAGGAGGGGTCACCGAACCCTCACCAGAGCCCCCAGGCTGACAAGGATGAGCCAAGTAAAAGGCACGAACCAGATCGGCAGCATGAACATCAGAGGCAAAGACCCAGGAATTATCTTCCTGTCCATAACCCTTCCACTTAACCAGGTACTGGAGTTTCCGTCTCGAAATATGAGAATCCAAAATCTTCTCCACTATATACTCCAACTCCCCCTCAACCAAAACCGGGGCAGGAGGATCAACGGATGGAACCACAGGTGCCACGTATCTCCGCAACAATGACCTATGGAATACGTTATGGATGGAAAAAGAAGCTGGAAGGGTCAAACGAAAAGACACAGGATTAAGAACCTCAGAAATCCTATACGGACCAATGAAACGAGGCTTAAACTTAGGAGAGGAAACTTTCATAGGAATATAACGAGATGACAACCAAACCAAATCCCCAACACGAAGTCGGGGACCCACACAGCGCCTGCGGTTAGCGAAACGTTGAGCCTTCTCCTGAGACAATGTCAAATTGTCCACCACATGAGTCCAAATCTGCTGCAACCTATCCACCACAGAATCCACACCAGGACAGTCACAAAGTCAGAAGACTCAACCTGCCCTGAAGAGAAACGAGGATGGAAACCAGAATTGCAGAAAAACGGCGAAACCAAAGTAGCCGAGCTGGCCCGATTATTAAGGGCGAACTCAGCCAAAGGCAAAAAGGACACCCAATCATCCTGATCGGCAGAAACAAAACATCTCAGATATGTTTCCAAGGTCTGATTGGTTCGTTCAGTCTGGCCATTTGTCTGAGGATGGAAAGCCGAGGAAAAAGACAAATCAATGCCCATCGTAGCACAAAAGGCTCGCCAAAACCTCGAAACAAACTGGGAACCTCTGTCAGAAACGATATTCTCCGGAATGCCATGCAAACGAACCACATGCTGGAAGAACAATGGCACCAAATGAGAGGAGGAAGGCAATTTAGACAAGGGTACCAAATGGACCATCTTAGAGAAGCGATCACAAACAACCCAAATGACCGACATTTTTTGAGAGACGGGAAGATCCGAAATAAAATCCATAGAGATATGTGTCCAGGGCCTCTTCGGGACTGGCAAGGGCAAAAGCAACCCACTGGCACGAGAACAGCAGGGATTAGCCCGAGCACAAATCCCACAGGACTGCACAAACGAACGCACATCCCGCGACAGAGACGGCCACCAAAAGGATCTAGCCACCAAATCTCTGGTACCAAAGATTCCAGGATGACCAGCCAACACCGAACAATGAACCTCAGAGATAACTCTACTCGTCCATTTATCAGGAACAAACAGTTTCTCCGCTGGGCAACGGTCAGGTCTATTAGCCTGAAATTTTTGCAGCACCCGCCGCAAATCAGGGGAGATGGCAGACAAAATTACCCCCTCTTTGAGAATACCCGCCGGCTCAGACAAACCCGGAGAGTCGTGCACAAAACTCCTAGACAGGGCATCCGCCTTCACATTTTTAGAGCCCGGAAGGTATGAAACCACAAAGTCGAAACGGGAGAAAAACAGCGACCAACGAGCCTGTCTAGTATTCAACCGTTTGGCAGACTCGAGATAAGTCAAGTTCTTGTGATCAGTCAAGACCACCACGCGATGCTTAGCTCCTTCAAGCCAATGACGCCACTCCTCGAATGCCCACTTCATGGCCAGCAACTCTCGATTGCCAACATCATAATTACGCTCAGCAGGTGAAAACTTCCTGGAAAAGAAGGCGCATGGTTTCATCACCGAGCCATCAGAACTTCTTTGCGACAAAACAGCCCCTGCTCCAATCTCAGAAGCATCAACCTCGACCTGGAACGGGAGCGAAACATCTGGTTGGCACAACACAGGGGCAGAAGAAAAACGACGCTTCAACTCTTGAAAAGCTTCCACAGCAGCAGAAGACCAATTGACCACATCAGCACCCTTCTTGGTTAAATCAGTCAACGGTTTAGCAATACTAGAAAAATTATTGATGAAGCGACGATAAAAATTAGCAAAGCCCAGGAACTTTTGCAGACTCTTCAGAGATGTCGGCTGAGTCCAATCATAAATGGCCTGAACTTTAACAGGGTCCATCTCGATAGTAGAAGGGGAAAAGATGAAACCCAAAAATGAAACCTTCTGAACACCAAAGAATCACTTTGACCCCTTCACAAACAAAGAATTTGCACGCAGGACCTGGAACACCGTTCTGACCTGCTTCACGTGAGACTCCCAATCATCCGAGAAGACCATAATATCATCCAAGTATACAATCAGGAATTTATCCAAGTACTCTCGGAAGATGTCATGCATAAAGGACTGAAACACTGATGGAGCATTAGAAAGCCCGAATGGCATAACCAGGTACTCAAAATGGCCCTCGGGCGTATTAAATGCTGTTTTCCATTCATCGCCCTGTTTAATACGCACAAGATTATACGCACCACGAAGATCTATCTTGGTGAACCAACTAGCCCCCTTAATCCGAGCAAACAAATCAGACAGCAGCGGCAAGGGGTACTGAAATTTGACCGTGATTTTATTTAGAAGGCGGTAATCAATACAAGGTCTCAGCGAACCATCCTTCTTGGCCACAAAAAAGAACCCTGCTCCCAATGGCGACGACGACGGGCGAATATGACCCTTCTCCAAGGATTCCTTTACGTAACTCCGCATAGCGGCGTGCTCAGGCACAGACAAATTAAACAGTCGACCTTTAGGAAACTTACTACCAGGAATCAAATTGATAGCACAATCACAATCCCTATGCGGAGGTAGGGCACTGGACTTGGGCTCATCAAATACATCCCGGTAATCCGACAAGAACTCTGGGACCTCAGAAGGGGTGGATGATGAAATAGACAGAAATGGAACATCACCATGTACCCCCTGACAACCCCAGCTGGACACAGACATTGATTTCCAATCCAATACTGGGTTATGGACTTGTAGCCATGGCAACCCCAACACGACCACATCATGCAGATTATGCAACACCAAAAAGCGAATATCCTCCTGATGCGCAGGAGCCATGCACATGGTCAGCTGGGTCCAGTACTGAGGCTTATTCTTGGCCAAAGGCGTAGCATCAATTCCTCTCAATGGAATAGGATACTGCAAGGGCTCCAAGAAAAACCCACAGCGCCTAGCATACTCCAAGTCCATCAAATTCAGGGCAGCGCCTGAATCCACAAATGCCATGACAGAATAGGATGACAAAGAGCAGATCAAAGTAACGGACAAAAGAAATTTCAACTGTACCGTACCAATGGTGGCAGACCTAGCGAACCGCTTAGTGCGCTTAGGACAATCGGAGATAGCATGAGTGGAATTACCACAGTAAAAACACAGCCCATTCTGACGTCTGTGTTTTTGCTGTTCAGCTCTGGTCAAAGTCCTATCGCACTGCATAGGCTCAGGTCCATGGTCAGATAATACCGCCAAATGGTGCACAGTTTTACGCTCACGCAAGCGTCGACCGATCTGAATGGCCAAAGACATAGACTCATTCAGACCAGCAGGCATAGGAAATCCCACCATGACATCCCTAAGGGCTTCAGAGAGACCTTTTCTGAAAATTGCTGCCAGCGCACATTCATTCCATTGAGTGAGCGCAGACCACTTCCTAAACTATTGACAATATATCTCTACCTCATCCTGACCCTGACACAGAGCCAGCAAATTTTTCTCTGCCTGATCCACTGAATTAGGTTCATCATACAGCAATCCGAGCGCCAGAAAAAACGCATCAATATTACATAATGCAGGATCTCCTGGTGCAAGGGAAAATGCCCAGTCTTGAGGGTCGCCACGTAATAAAGAAATAATGATCTTAACTTGTTGAACTGGGTCACCAGAGGAGCGGGGTTTCAAAGCCAGAAACAGTTTACAATTATTCTTAAAGCTCAGAAACTTAGCTCTATCTCCAGAAAACAAATCAGGAATAGGAATTCTTGGTTCTAACATAGAATTCTGAACCACAAAGGCTTGAATATTTTTTACTCTTGCAGTGAGATGATCCACACAAGAATGTGTGGATGTTTAATGTCCATCACTACACCTGTGTCCTGAACCACCCAAATGTCTAGGGGAAAAGAAAGACAAAACACAGTACAGAGAAAAAAAAATGGTCTCAGAACTTCTCTTTTCCCTCTATTGAGAAGCATTAGTACTTTGGGCCTCCAGTACTGTTATGAACAGGTGATTCAGAACCACAATGGACCTAGTGGTTAAGAGCACACAAAGTGACCTGATAGTTACTAACATAGGACGAGCTCTGAGACGTGGGAACTCTGCTGACCGCAATCCCTAATCCTATCATACCACACTAGAGGTAGCCGTGGATTGCTCCTAACGCTCCCTATGCAACTCGGCACAGCCTGAGAAACTAGCTAGCCCTGAAGATAGAAAAATAAGCCTACCTTGCCTCAGAGAAATTCCCCAAAGGAAAAGGCAGCCCCCCACATATAATGACTGTGAGTAAAGATGAAATACAAACACAGAGATGAAATAGATTTTAGCAAAGTGAGGCCCGACTTACTGAATAGACCGAGGATAGGAAAGATAGCTTTGCGGTCAGCACAAAAACCTACAAACAACCATGCAGAGGGGGCAAAAAGACCCTCCGCACCGACTAACGGTACGGAGGTGCTCCCTCTGCGTCTAAGAGCTTCCAGCAAGCAAGAAAAACCAATATAGCAAGCTGGACAGAAAATATAGCAAACAAAAGTAACACAAGCAAAACTTAGCTTATGCAGGGCAGACAGGCCACAAGAACGATCCAGGAGAGAGCAAGACCAATACTGGAACATTGACTGGAGGCCAGGATCAAAGCACTAGGTGGAGTTAAATAGAGCAGCACCTAACGACTTAACCTCGTCACCTGAGGAAGGAAACTCAGAAGCCGCAGCCCCACTCACAACCACCAGAGGAAGCCCATGGACAGAACCAGCCGAAGTACCACTCATGACCACAGGAGGGAGCTTGACCACAGAATTCACAACAGGACGTGTCTCCAGTGCATCATGTCCTTCTATCACTTCTCTCTTTCCCTCTCTCTTGTTACTCAGGATCACGCTATCCAACTACCTCGGTCTCCAGGTAGGACACCCATGTCAAGCAGTTCTGCTCCCTAGTTAGACGATAGGTCTGCTTTTACTTCCTGCTGGGCCCTATCTATGTTCCTGACAGGAAACTGTCTCTGTCCCTTCACCTTAGCCCACTCTGGGCTAGTCCCAAACATTAACCCAAACTCTCCCTCCTGTCGAGCAGAACACATCACTATCACCAATTACGCATGTCACAATACACATCACCCATTAACAATACATTTGTCATCAAGGGGGAACCTGGACAATATGTGCATCTCCTTACATTGCAACGTCTTGTTTTGTAAGTTTCCAAATATTTTTTTATTGATTCATATGGTGGAAAGAAGCACAAAACTTCGAGAATATCTTGTGCTTGATTAAAGGGATTGTGCCATATAGCTGTGTAGGTGAATTACTGCATTACCCAGTTTTCCACTAGACACTAACAGGTAGTATAGTCAGCATTGTACTCCCGTTATCCATATTGCTCTATAGTCTTTGTCAGCAGTTTCAACTAAAGAATAGTAAAACCTCTTTGTAGTCTGCTGTTCAAGGTGGTTGTGACATGCCAGCGGCACAGACTGTGTCTAAGAAATCCAATTAAGACCCTACAAGAAGGGCTGTAATAGATTCTATCATTTAAAGGGGCTTTAAAAAATGAACTTTCATCTATAAATCACATAACATTATTATACTTGCCAACAGTTACACTACACAAGTTTGGACATTTAATCCCACTTCCAAGATGTCCTCCTGAGAATATCCTCGAGCCCTGCCCAATTTGTGACCATTTTTAACAAGATTGTCCCTGCAAAATAAGGAATGTTGGAACGTCTACTTAACTCCATAAAGGCTGAGACAATTGGATGACTTTTACACTTTTTGATAAAAAGTTATTTAGGAGTCACCACAAGTTTACATTTTTATTTCAATCATAAGACAATAGTTGACTTGAAAATAAGCACGTTTGTAATGCATCTTATTAGAAAAATGTTCTTCTTATTACTCCTGGATTGATCTTTTACTCTCAATATGTGGGTAAGATCTGTAAAATATGTCTTTAGTGAAACAGATTTCCCCATTACTGAGATAGGAGATGACAATTGGTGCTCAAAAGATTCTTTGATGCTGGAGGAGGAGCAAGAGGCCGACCTAGACATTCACCTGGAACAACAGTTACACTTTAAAGGGGGTTGTCCAATTATCAAAGTAAATTTTAATCAATACATTTTGAAATAATAATAATTTTCCACAATTGGATGTGTTTTAAAAAATTACAAATGTGATAATCTAATAATTGTGCCCCTGCTGTGTACTGTGTAATGGCTGTGTCCGACCATGCAGTGCTGCTCCAGATCATGGTTGGCACATACTACAGCACGTGGTAAGGGTATGAAGCATAAGTCACTTATGATAAAAGAGTACCAATAAAACTGCTTTCTGAGATAACACACTTGCCTGCCTGTTTGTTCACAGGAGTGAGTGTTTCTGTCATGACTCCATCTTTCTGAGTTCATCATGATTAAGTCAGTGATGTAGGATCTCCAGCGGCATCTGAGGTTATATGTTGCTGAACTGATTTATCATGAGATCACAAGACTGAGCACGGAGCGGAAAGACTCACTCCTGTGATAAAACAGGCTGAGAAACGTCTTACCTCAGTAAACTGCAGCTGTGAGTCCCTGCTGTTTCATCTGTAAACTATCTTATCATAAGTGACTTAAACTTCCTCTCCTGCCCAGGAGCTGTGTTATGTGCAGACCATGATCTGGAGCAGCTCTGCATGGTTAGACACAACCATTACACGGTACATTTATAAGATTATCTCAGCACAGGAACATTTTTTTAACACATTTTTTTCAGTAGATTGCATGCTCTGTCTCCTTTCTTGGGTCAGCACGCCTCCCATTTGGCCAGGATTTTTTAATTAGCAAGAGACTTCAAGAGGGGTTCCATCTATTTTTGCTCTCAGTTCACAATCTGAGAGCTTCTGGAAGGGGAGTTTTTTCTACTCCTTTCACTTGTTTGTTGGTGCAGTGTGGCGGACATTGTTGCTGAGGTTTTGTGTTTGTGGGATGGGGCAGCCTGGACAACTGAGGACTCAGTTTTGCACCATGGGTGTTGTGAGGCACTAGACCACCTGCCCTGCTGGTGCATCGGTGCCGCGAAGATGGCTAACGCACGTCGACACTGCTTTCAAGCTTTAGTGGGCATCATACAGCCTGATCAGCATGTTAAACTAAGAACCTCATGTTCAGTTTGTGCATTTGTGCCTAGCGTCATTAGATCATCGCATGATTTTTTGGAGGTGTGGTCCATGTCTTTTTTCAGCACAAATGTCATGTGAATGTTCAGACGATCAGTAACCACTGCATTGAGATTTTTGTCCAAGAGTTAGAAACACCGTACTTCTGAATGGACACAATTGGTCATGAAGTTATTGGAACAAAGTACCGGATTCAAATATCAGGACAATATTATATTAGAATAAAAATTAGGTGGATCCCATGGTCCCTGCATTAATATTCAGGGGAACATCCTAAAATCTCGACAGGAGAAACTATTGTATCTAAATAGATGTTTTCCACAGAAATGCAAATGCCGGCAGCCAGCGAAGTGCTTGGCGGCCATTAGTCTGTGACACTTGACAAACATACCCTAGATATGGGCGCACTGTCCTAATTTTGCCGTCTCGGTATTTATAGACTGTTCTCCTGCTGAAGATGGTTTCAATGGTTCCAGTAAGTTCAAAGTGCAAGATTCTGCCAGAAAAAGCATTGTGTGCCTCCCTCTAACATCTCTGTATCCGCTTGACTAATTGGAATAATGCTGGCTTATAGGTACGACATGCTGTGACTGACGGCCATCGAGACTATAGCAGGAAGGTGAGCCAAGAAGAATATGGAAACAGTATGGTCAGAAAGGCTCCTTACCCACTCCTGGTGATTACATCCTAAGAATTGCTCCACATTTATGAGAAGTGCGCGGAGATCTGTTATTATTCCCTTTCTGCAGCACTCAATTCTTTAACTGCAGGTCACTGTACAATCTTAAAGTGACTCTCCACATTTTAATTGCATGTCTTTTTTTAGACTCAGCATTCTGCAAGGATTATTTTCTTAATATATTTATATAGCAGTGAAAGCTCTGGTATTCTTATACAGACCTCTAAATCCTTGGCAATGAATGAAAAAATAACATTCTGGCTTTCTGCAGTCACCACTAGAGGGAGCTCAGGAGTTTACTGAATACTCATTTTAATAGTGAGTACATGGTATATCCAGTATATATTAAGCTCACAGTCTCCCTCTAGTGTTGGCTGCAGGCAGCTAAAACTTTACCATTTCAACTTTATGTGTACACGGGGTGTTAAGAGCTCTGAATCAAGCAAAAAAAAAAAAATTAAAAAATCAATCAATACATCATTTTGGACCTATCTGAAAAAACAATAAAATAAAATCATAACAGATCATAATGTATACTATGTACTGTACTGCTAGACTCTGGAAAATGTTATAAAGCCAATTCTAAAACTTTGAGACTCCAACAAGCCATAGCGAGAGCCATTATCCACAAATGGTGAAAACATGTAACAGTGGTGAATCTTCCCAGGAGTGGCGGGCTGGCCAAAATTACCCCAAGAGCGACAACTTATAAAAGAGGCCATAAAAGACCCCACTACCACATCCAAAGAACTGCAGGCCTCACTTTCCTTAGTTAACGTCAGTGGTCAAGACTCCACCATAACATAGAGACTTTGTAAAAATGGACTGCATGACAGAGTTCCAAGATGAAAACCACTGGTGAGCAATAAGGTTAAAGGCTCATCTCAGTTTTAGCAGAGACCATCATGATGACCCCTAAGACTTTTGGGAGATTACTCTTTGGACTGATGAGACAAAAGTTTAACTTTTTGGAAGTTGTCTGTCTCCTTACATCTGGTGTAGCAGTAGCACAGCATGTCATAAAAGAAACACCATACTAGCAGTAAAATATGGTGGTAAATGGAACCATGAATTCGGCTATCTACCAAAAGATCCTGAAGGAAAATGTCCGACTATCTGTTTGTAACCTCAAGCTGAAGCGCATTTGGGTTATGCGAAAGGACAAAGATCCAAACCACACCGGCAAGTCCACCTCTGAATGGCTTAAGAAAAAACAAAATGAAGACTTTGGAGAGGCTTGGTCAAAGTCCTGACCTTAACCCGATTGAGATGCTGTGACGTGACCTTAAAAAGGTGGTTCATGCTCAGAAACCCTTCAATGTGGCTCAATTACAACAATTCTGCAAAGATGAGTGGTCACAATTCCTCCACAGCTTTGTAAAAGACTCATTGCTAGTTATCGCAAATGCTTGACTTCAAGTGTTGCTGCCAAGGGTGGCCCAACCAGTTATTAGTAGTGATGAGCGAGTATACTCGTTGCTCGGGAGATCTCCGAGTATTTGTGACTGCTCGGAGATTTAGTTTTCATCGCTGCAGCTGAATGATTTACAGCTACTAGCCAGTCTGAGTACATGTGGGGGTTGCCTGGTTGCTAGGGAATTCCGACATGTAATCAAACTGTCTAACAGTTGCAAATCATGCAGCTGGGGCAAGGAAAACTAAATCTCCGAGCAGTCACAAATAATCGGAGATCACCCGAGCGTGCTCAGGAAAACCCGAGCAACGAGTACACTGGCTCATCACTAGTTATTAGTTTTAGGGGGTAATCGCTTTTTCACACAGGGCCCTGTAGGTTTGGATTTTGTTTTCTCTTAATAATAAAGACCTTCATTTAAATATTGAATTTTGTTTTTCCTTGTGTTATTCTTTTGTGCAGCCCGCTGCTATAGTTAAACTCTCCGGCAGAGCAGGGAGACACAATATGCCTGCACTGACACTCAGTCACTATGGACCTGTGAACCCAGGGAAGGCCGGTGCCAGCATGGACTATGGGGTGCATTATACTATATGGAGGCTACCTAGTGAGCCTTCATACAGTGTGGGGGCTACTGAGGGGGCCATTATACAATGTGGGTGCTACTGAGGGGGCCATTATACAATGTGGGGGCTACTGAGGGGGCCATCATACAATGTATAAACTATTGGGAGTTTTTCAGTACATTATGTGGCAAAATGTTGTTATTCAAAACCGTAACTCGTCCCACAAACATCAAGTCCACCTAAATTTATGTAGATGGAAAAATTAAAAAGTTATGGTGTTTTTGAGAGAAGAGGGAGAAATTCAAAGGAGAAAAAGCGAAAATCGTCTTATTATTTATTGGGTTCATTCTCCCTACAGCCGCTGTCCTCATTGACCAACTCTGATTGTGTTATTATATATTTTAATGATATGGAGGATTTATTATGATTAATATAATAGCTGCAGATTTTCTGTCATCTCGTTTCCTTCTGATGTCTAATTTGACTAAAGGAAGGGACAGTGAAGCAGCTGCCTATTGGCCTCATTGATCGCATGACATAATAGTGTCATGCAAACCCAGGAGACCCAGTGCTGACACCTATGGAACAACGTTGGCATCAGAGCTGAATACGTGCTATTATTTTATAAGGGGGAAAATACTGATTGATGGGTGTTGTCCCAGTATTGGACCCCAACTATATAAATGGAATCTTATATTTCTGTAAGATTGGTGTAGGAGAAAGTGATTATTTTTCTTCTTCCTTAATGCAGTTGGTATAAATGATGATATAAATCAGTATAAATTAAAATAGCAAACAAAAAGTGTTTCTTTCTCTCTGGAGGACCTCGTTCATTATACCTAATTTCCCCTGTGGGGGTGCTGCAGGAACAATGAACAGTTATCATGAGGTTCCCTCATAGCTGTTATTTAGGGCTCCTGGGGGACCATGAAAAAGCCGCCATGAGCTACAGATAACACTATGTAGACAGGATCCAGATGCCCCAGTTCTTCATGCATATGATCCCTTGTACATGGCTTTGCAGTAAAATGCCTGATTTGTTTTGTGCCATGTAACGACATGCTGTTTGCGCATCCCTTGTAATCCTTTTTATGCATGTTGCTTGCCGCTCTTCATTTTAGATTATCCAGAAGCTGCCGGAGAGGTCTGTAAACAGTCTGCAACATGTATGACATGGAAATGAAGAAATGACATTGTTTCCATTGCATTTACTGCCTGATATTCGCTTTGCAGAGATGGAGCAGACTTCAGTGCTGACCAACCACAACAATGCCTCATCTATGCATTAATCATTTCTTACATTTACTACCTATTTGCTGATGTAGCACAAACATATCCCATTACGTGTGTTACGAGAAGTGCAGGCGATATGATGGAGTGGAAAAGATATCAGAAAAAATTAAGGCTGCACGCTTTTCTCTCTACAAGGGGGCACTTCATTTTTAACATTACATAGCCATTCCACCTGGACTTACAGTCCCAAGGGCTACCAAAAAAGCAAATCACAACTCTATACACAAGCGGTTAAAGTTACGTCTCATGGGCCCCACTGGTCTTTACAGGAACCACCTTAATGTAGGGGAATAATCAGATTGGCTTGGGCAACTACAATCTTGGTCAACTGCAACATGTGGCTCCGTACCCAAGTCATTCCTTCCTCCTGCTGGACAAACAGACCATAAATTCCCACATGACCTGGAAGTATTAACCCTTGTTGGTTTACTGTTTTTACCCTGGCTCTAGGGTCAGACAGCACATCACATAGACACCATGGAATACATTTTTTACACCCTTGGTGATGTTTTCTTACCTTTTCTCCTGCCTAAATAAGATGAATGGACCTAGATGTGTAACTTTATAAAAAATAATTTGAGATATTTTGTCGGGAGATGTTTTGTCATGCACAATGTGAGAAGGCTAAGTGCAACACGAGGGCAGGGAAACCCAAACACTAGGGAAAGGGGGAGATGAGAATTTGCTGATGTAGCATCAACACTAGGCAGATATAATAACACCCTGCCTCCCTACCATCCCTAAATTGGCTCCACACCAATCACCGAGCAGGAACCTAAGACCTGTATATCCCTACAGCTAGGCCCTGAGTAGGGAAATGGGGATGCGCACTGGTCAGTCCCCACTGACCACTAAAGAGTTGAAGGGAGACAAATAGAGGGAAACCAACTTATCTTGAGCAGACTCAGAGAGGTAACACCAAAATCTCCAACAGCACCAGAGAGAAAGTTAGCCGACTGCTATAGCTCCAAGCCTTTACAAGGGGAAAATATGAATATCACTGGCAGCTCTCTGAAGCAGGCTGGGAGTCTATAAGCACCCAGGTCTTGTTGTGTCAATTAGATCTGGAGGGAGCTTGCCACTGGGTCCAAGAGTCAGAAGGATTAAGAAGGCATCGGCAAAATCAAAATGAGAGACTTTCTGCAGCCAGATACAGAGCGACTGTCTGTAGCATCTGACACACCCGTGACATGTTTATACTATATGTGTCTATACTGTATGTGACTATAAAGTGCATTGCAGCCTATGATGGATTTTACTGATGTTCCGTGATAATGTAATAAATTTGTATTATGGGAAATTGAAGTAAACTGTGGAAGGTTGAAAGTGGACACATCGATTTTTTTTTCAGCAGACCCTTGTGGCCAATGGGACTGCCAAAAGAAGACAATCCGTTCAAGGAGAAGTGAAGTCAAGGTGCAACGGAAGGACCAACTATGGTGAGATCATGGTGGCTTCAGTGGTTATCACTGAATTTTCATGCAAAACAATAGATGTCAATCTATCCATGCCAAAGGGAACCTAAATTAGGCATTTTGAGTGGACTTCCCTAAATTTTGAAATACATTTACATCGAGTTATATGACTCTAATAGGTCTGTAAGATAAAAACTCATATATATCGGGCAGAGATCAGAACACAGTGCATAGACAGGCCGGTGGCTTCATGTATTTCTATGCAGTTGTCACGCTCGGGTCAGGAGAGCTGCCAGTCAGCCAATGTACTGTGTTCAGATCTCCTACTTAAGGTCATCTGACTCTGCCCTTAGTAATAGTCATAACTAAAAGTCCTAATAGAAACAGGAACTGATATATGTATATAACAATGTCATCTTTGCTGATCCGTTCATCACACCTCTAAATTAACAATAGTACGAATATAGATTCCCAGTTTCCATGCTGCAGTTTTGGGCAAAGTGTGAACCGCTGCATGAAACATAAGAGATGATTTGCGATCCGCTGAGTTTTTCAGGCATATGAATTCCCTTTTTTGCGAATACTTCAGAGAAAAATACCTCCTATCTTATATTTGTTCACGGAGTAGTGGAAAAGTGATACTAATTGCTTCTATGTTTTGGAGTAATTAGCACCAATTACCATCTCATTAGTACTTTGGTTTCTCAGGGACTGGGTGGGTTCATGGCCTTAACTGAACTGCAAATATTTGCAAACTTTTTTTGTTTGATCCTGATCCAGGATTTTCCAGTGGTCTGAGGTTCATCAAAGATAATATGTAACACCACAGTAAATAACGCAAAGTCAATGATAATCTTCTCCATCTCTTCTGATGCAAAGCCTCCACTTTCTGCTGGGGTTACCCATATCATAGATATTAAGGATCTACCTTACACAAGACAATTTATGTTAACTATTAATAGAATGAAAAGTATTGCCAGGATAATCTAGTTTGGCTGTTCACAAATGACCATGTCCAACAAGGACCTCATTTCCCATGGGTGAGACCAGACAGTAGGGTCTGAGTGCTGCACACAAGAGGTGGCCAGTAGCTGTAATATTCCGAGAAAAAGGTGACCTATGGCCACATTCAAAATTGTTTGGCCATTAGTGACCACAGGTGGACTGGGCTTCAGTCTCATTTGACAGATTGACAATGTGGGCTTTCTCGAAAGAATAGGTGCAATGTCAATTTCCTTGTCTGGGTGTGACTTTGATTTGATTAAATCTACTTATAAGTTTTTAAAAATAACTAAGCTTTTTAGAACTGATTTCAAATGTATTTTTTTTTTTGTTAGAGGCTAGAACTTTATTTTTCAGAGCTCCAAGTTCCAAGCTTTTGTTCAGACATTAATTAGGTCAAATTATAATTTTCTGGAGGTTGAGAGTGGACAAATCAAATTTTTTTCAGCAGTCCCTTGTAGCCAAATGTATTGCCATAAGAAGACGATACCTTTAAAGTGAAGTCAAGGTGCAACAGAAGGACCTATTTTGGTGAGGTCATGGTGGCCCCAGTGGCAAACGCGGAATTTTCATGCAAAAAAATAGAAGTTAGTCTATCCATTTCAAAAGGAACCTAAATTTGCATTTTGAGTGGATTTCCCTAAGTTCTTCAAAACATTAAAGTTGGATTATATAAGACCAATGTGTCTCTATAAAATAATAGTCATATTAAGGCACAGTCAGACGGCCATACCTTTTGGGAAAATGGAGGCAGTAATAATAATATCTGCAAAGCGTTGAGAAATGAATGGCGCTATAAAAGCAAGAATGACAAATTAAGTTTGCCAACCCAACCATAAATGTGACAACTTCCCTTTGGTGATTTCTTGGACAATGGGCATCCTTCACTAGTTACCTGATTAACCCTGGTACTAATCAATGCGACAATGTCTATAGACATCACACAAAGGATAAATCTACAATCTAGGTCTGTAATATGATTCTCCCCCCAAAAAGGCTCATTTACTTTATTTTTTTTAATTTTGCTTCTGAAGGTTTCCATTAAGAAGGCTAGTTAAGATAAAAACATAACAAAACATAAAAAATATAAAACGAAGCAGCAAAACAAATGACCTGACTTTGGAATATCTTGCATTAAATTACCAGAAGGATTGGACAGCCATTAACTCATCTTTTGTTCTTCTTTTTTTTTGTACATTTTTTGGATCTTGAATTTGCAAACTCTCTGCCTTTTGCCAGTGCTGCATTGCATTATTAATGCAAATCCCTTAAATCTGACATAAATGTGTTTTCTCTGAGAAGCGAAGAGAAAAATGACCTAAATTGAATAATCTAAGCATCTTTGACACTACTGGCTGCTTGATTAATGGTGCTGTCCCCTAGACCAACTTTTATGCTTGCATCATAAAGACCTTAACTCGGCACTTGGGGGTGTCTGAAAGTTGCGGCTGCATTTCATGGCATCTTCTACAGTGACTGGTAGTGGACCCTCTGTACTTTGGTTTACATTGGTGATGGCTAGAGAAGAAATTCTATAAGAAGTTCCCCCCAAATTTAAAAAAAAACTGCCAAATTCAGATTGGTAAGAATTTGTAGTGTTTTGAAGGAGTTAAAAATAATTTTATCCTCACTTCTCTGAAGTTCATGCACCTTCCGCCGTCGGTCCTCAAATCAGCTTCATTGTCTTCTTGTGTTGGTCTTCTACTCAATCCAAGCCTCTAGTGCTTCTGTTCTTCTCTAAACTGCATGCCATCACACAGTATTTTATCACATAAGGATTGATGCACATCATTGACGTGAAGAAAGGCAGCGTGCGTTGGAGACCCGAAAACAGTAGAAGATAGAAGACAAAAGAGAGAAGACAGAGCTGATGATCAGAGGATCAGTAGTGGTGGAAGAGGTGGAGCAAGGGTCGAGGAGAAAAGAGGATTTGTTTTAACCCACTTCCTGGCTGATTTGACCAAATTTATTTCAATTTGCTGGCCAATTTTGAGCAAGTCTGCTAAATTTAAATTTCTGCTCATTTGTAGTGATAACTAACCTGAGGTGCAATGTTTAAGGAACTCCCGTCCTTATCCTTAACCTTAACACGGAAAGATAGTCTCTTGAGTAAATAACTTTTCAGAGTATTGTCGCATTAGTGATAGGTAAGTACAATGAAGGAGAGGCTAGGTGGACACCAGTTCAATAAAAAGTCAGAGGTCAGAGGGTATAAAAAGTCTACGCACCACGGACAACATCTGCAAGGAGTTTGTATGTTCTCCACATGTTTGCATGGGTTTACTCTGGGTTCTCTGGTTTACTCCCACATTCCAAAGACATACCGATAGGAATTTAGATTGTGAGCCCCATCTGGGACAGCGATGATAATGTGTGCAACCTGTAAAACGCTGCGGAATATGTTAGCGCTATATGAAAAAAGAGATTATTATTATTATGCGCACCGCTGTTAAAAGGCTAGGTCTTTATCTTGTAAAAAAAAATCATATAAAACAGAATAATTTCAGAACTTTTTCTACCTTTAATGTCACTCATAATCTGTACAAATCCATTGAATAAAGTCTGAAATAATTTTGTGATTACATAAGTCTGAACACGTTTTTATAATTGATGATGTATTTGTGTTCAGAATTAGCCAATCACATTTAAACTAAAGGTAAATAGTAGTCAGTAGACAGCTGCCAACCCCATATAAACTTTGGCTGTTCTAGTTGGATTTTTCTGACATTTTCCTAGTCCTACTGTACATTAAAGCCATAATTCGCAAACAGCTTACAACATAGCAAAAGGAAATTTTTGTTGAAAGTTATCAGTTAGGAGAAAAGGACAAAGATTTTTCCAAGGCATTAGATTTTGTCATGGAGTTTGCTGAAAACTGTCATCAAGAAGCCATTCAAATTTTAGAACAATAGTAACATTACTTAGAACTGGTTGTCCCTCGAAAATTGACGAAAAGACAATAGGAAGATTGGCCCTGGAGACCTACAGCAACATTAGAGAAGCTTCAAGAATTTCTGGAAAGGAATGCTTGAGTGCTGCTTATGACAACAATCTCTAGCATTCATTATATGTCTGGCTTGTGGGTTAAGGTGCCAAGAAAAAAGCTTTTTCTTGCAAAGAAAAACATCCAAGCCAAGCTATGTTGCCAAAACATAAACCTACATAAAGCCTGCCAAAGGCATGTGGGAAATCATGCTGTGGTCTGATGAGATCAAAGTTGAACTTTTTGGACATAATTTCAAAGGGTATGTTTTGTGCAAAGCCAACTCTGTGCATCGTCAAAAGAACACCATACCCACAGTTAAGCATGGAAGAGGCATCATTATCCTTTGGGGCTTCTTCTCGGCAGCTGGAACAGGGTCTTTATTTAAGTGAAGACAATTATGAACAGTACTGAATGTCAGTCAAGTTTGCAAAAAATGCTTCAGGTCTCAGCAAAAAATTTGAGGATGAAAAGGAAGTTAACTTTCATCAAACGACACATACACATAACTTACAATAAACAAAAGAATGGCTTTTCCAGAAGACGATCACAGTTTTGGAATGGCCTAGCCAGAGTCCAGACCTGAGAATAATTAAAAATTTATGTGTGACCTAAAGAGGGTGCTGTATACCAGAGATGTCCTCGCAATCTGACACCGCTAGTGTATAGAAGAGTGGAGAAAGATTGTCAATTCTAGATGTGCCATGCTGATAGACTCCAACCCAAAAAGACAAAATACTGTTAAAGGTTATGCATTTTTATGCAACCACATTACTTTAGTTGTTTGTTTTTCTTTTGCCACCAAAAAAAGATTACATTTTATTTTTCAATTGAATTTCACGGATAATGTTCAATACTAAAAGTGGAAAAAGTTCTGAAATGATTCTTTTTGGTATGTTTTTTGTATAAAAAAAATCTGGCACATAAATATAGTTAAAAAAATATTTCTAACACAAAAGAGGAAAAAGGCCAGCCTCACCCAGAATGTACATGTGCAACAGATGCACGGAACTCCGTCCTGGAGTATAAAGCGAGGTCTGCTCCAGCTCCTTAAAATAAGATCCACAATTTATTCAGTCTGTATTAAAATATTGAACTAACTCCTGTAAAAAACACTCACGAAAGGAGGAAAAGGTTGACTCATTTCGATAGCAATCCCGATCAATCTTAATATAAGCCTTATTAAAAGGGGCTGGAACAAAACTTACTTTTGTCTCAAAAAAATATTTATCACGCCTATTTTACATCTAATATATATATATATATATTTTTTTTTTTTTAACTTTCATACATTGTTTAAATTGCTGTTTGTACAGGAATGCAGTGATTACATTATTATCTAATATATAAAGCTGAATATATGTGTGTATGTCCGGGATTGGCATCTGCACCGTCGCAGCTACAGATACAAAATTTTGCACAGTCACACCTCTGGACTCCGAGAGCATCACAGGCTATGTTGTGAGGCAAAATTTTAACCCCGCGCTTTCCAATTCACCAAACAATTTTGCCCCTATCTACATAATGGGGAAAAAGTGAAAGGAAAAGTGTTGGAGGCAAATTGACAGCTGCCAGATGTGAACAAGGGGGACTTAAATAATGAGAGCGATGGCGCCAAAGAGTATATACCGTACAGTTGCTAAGGTGGGGCCCTGACATGGGATACTCACCACACACGGGGATATGAACACACACACAAAATGCGGCACACACTACCACGTGCTTGAACACATATACCACCCTCAGCACACATTTCACCACACATACACCAACCTCGCCGCATAAAAGTCGAAACACAAAAGTCGCCACTCAAAACTCGACACGCGCAAAATTCACCACATGCAAAACTCGCCACATGCAAAACTAGGCTCACGCAAAACTCGCCACATGTGCAAAACTCACCTCATGGAAAACTCGCCACACGCAAAACTTGCACACGCGGAAAAATTGCCACATGCACAAAAGTTGCAACAAATGCAAAAGTTGCCTCACACAAAACTTGCACATACTCAAAACGCACCACACATAATACTTGCCACACGCAAAACTCGCCATGTGCTAAAGTTGCTGCACACAACTTGCTACACTAACCTGTCACATGCAACTCGGCACAAAAAAAGCGTCGCCGACGCTGCCCCGCACAACGCTAATGTGAACGTAGCCCTACTCATCTTAAAAAATTCTGACTGGCTGTGTGAAAGGGCTATTCTAGCTCCAAAAAATGTGTGGAATATCTCTGGTGTTGAAATATATGTTGTGAAATGCTCCTACTAGCTTAATTTTTTGCCTTTTAATAATTACATTTCTATCTATTTGTTTTGTGTTTTTTTTTGTGCAGAATACATTTTTGTTAAGCCGGGTAGTACAGCTAGTAAAATATATTGTTCTATATTGTCTATATTACAAAATAATTTAATAAAAAATGACATTTTTCTATTTCTAAAGTTATTCTCCAGGACCTTAAAATGATACATATATGTGCATATATATTCTTTTTGCAAATAGAATTGCTCCGTAATACTATGAAATAACATGATATTTTCTTGGTAAATATGAAGGCGAGTATTTTTTACAATTCTACAATGAATGTTGCAGATAATAAAAAACAGAACTATATTATTTATTTAGAGAATTTCTGCCATTGGCATCACTGTACAAAAAAAAAAATGGAAAAATATTGAATTTTTTTTGCACATCTAGAGCTTTGCCTGACACCGTCTTTACAACAACTTGATCTAGAATTGTTTTCTGCCTCTTTCAACTTTCACATAAGAAGCTTCGATAGAATGAAATGCTCTTCTTGAGTGGCATTACAATTGTGTTGTCAGACAAGCGGCATCTTTCACAATATAACGGCATTATAATGGCGTCTTTGTGCAGGGAACAAAAATAGTTCTTCCGGTGTTCTTTTTTTTGTGAACAGATTCATCATTACTGTAGACCAAAGTGACAATTGAGTGAGCAGTGAGCGAGAGAGAGGGGTGTCTGGTACATTAGATAAACCTTTTTTTAAAGTTAATAGGCATTATCGTGTTGGCAACTTAAGCAAATGAAACCATGACAGCAAAACCCCAACGTAGACGCACAACGCCAGGAATAAAGGATGGATAAAAAAACGGCATAGCTTTAACAGCCGTTCCATTTCATTATCTGTCTGTAATGATCTGGTGTAGTGTCATGTGACTAATATTATAAGCCCTAGAGATGAGCGGATCTGTTGAGATATGAATTCGGCAAACTACGTAGATTTTACTGCTAAATTCGAGCTATGATCCGCGAATTTAAGATTCCTTAATATTCTCTGGGGTCTCTCCAAACTCCAAAAGATTAATAAATGTAGAATGAAATAAGAATAGACTTACTCAATGCTCACCTTCCCTGCTGTCCCGCCATTTGGTCATCAACGTCTCTTTTTTTCACCATTCCCACGACGAGCTGATTCTCATTGGCGTGCTTAACTCCAAGCAAGGAACTTCTGTCCTAAACAGTGCGACATAATGGAGTGACGTCATGACGTGAATTGTCAGAGGCCTGGTTGTGCCTGAAGTCTTGACCTGCTGTGAAGAAGCCAAAGAGAATCCATGTGATGGTGGATAGTGAAAGAAGATATGCGGAGGAAAGGACATCGGGCTGTAGGGACAGCGGGACAGGTGAGGGGTGAGGTATGAATTTTATTGAATAAGTTTAGCAAAATTGCGGCTGCAATTTTTCTCGGTTTACATTGAGTGAATGACAAAAAATTACTATTCTGAAGAATTGAGGATAATTAATGTCGACACAAATAAAGTAACCCATCTCTACTAAGCACCAATTTGGAGAGTTCCAATGATGCTCACATTGCTGTCGTTATGGCTTACCCGTTAGTAAGCTGCAGGTCTGGAAGCACAGCACAGGCTGGAGGCGTAAGTGCAGCAAGCTACAGCACTACTAGATATGACAGATAGCGTGTATGGTAGCATGGAACAGAGGAACTGTGTTTGCTGATGACACATGGGGCGGCATGGATCAGTAGAGATGGATGGCTTGTGGAACAGTAGAGCTAGATATGCTGGACAGTACCTAGAGCGAATAGGACCCGGAGAGCTTAGTTAGTCAGAAGGCACGTTGGGTTTTTAAGACGGCAACACTGAAAGTAATGCAGCAGAGCCCAGTAGAATAGCAGGCCAGGTTTGTCAGAAGGCACACTTGAAGAAAATATCAGAGCCAAGTAGTGTGGTAGCAGTGAATACCAACTACCTGAATACTAACTCAGCATAATGCTGCCTGGCGCAGCTTATAACACCTTAAAGTGATCTTAAATGGAATATGTCATACTCCTGGATTCAAACCTTTGATCCTTTATTCTGTGATCTGCATTTCTTTCCACTGAACCATAACAGATGCACCTTTCTTCAAGCGTTTTAGCTCTGTTATTTTTGTTTCTGTTAGTTTTGATGAAACGATGATTTTCATTTACTCTGTCTGTCCTATCACCTTTCGGGTGCAGCTTTTCGTACCTTCTCCTACTGTTGTTTCCTGAGGGTGATAGATTTTGTTTAATTAATTCACTTGTGGTTTATGTTGGTTGCAGCTGTTTTGTATGTGATTCTTTAATTCCTTAGGGAATTGCTACTTTCTCGATCCTAGGAGCTGCTAAGGACATTCAGGTTAAGCCTCCATTGAGTGGGGGTGCCATTGCGTTATCTTAAGGTGCCAACCTCTACAGTCAAGTAGAGACAGACTAGGATCAGTGAGGGCTTTTCCTAATCTAAACATGGACCTGTCAGGTTTAGGCATTTGTTCATTACCAGTGTGAATGTGCTTTGGCAGTCATAACACTGTCAGCAGGTTTTTGCTATGTAATCTGAGGGCACTATAAGGCAGGGACTGAGACACAGATTTTAGGGATGGGTCACTTATAAGGCTGTGTGCTATTGTTTCCATACAATGAGTGTGTTATCATTGGGAGATTATCATTGACCAGACTAGCTGCCTGGCACCAGGTGGTCTGACCACGATCCCTCCTCTGATAAGCAGCTCTCTGTCTATCAACATTGTATATACAGAGCCTAGTGTAGGCGGGGGCAACTTTATCACTTCTGCTGCATTGCTAAATCTAAAGGCTCTGTGTCATAACTTCTGCACCCAGTAAACTAAGTGATATATCGTTGGACTCAGGGTCTCTTTGTCTACATCTTACTGCTCTCAGATGAGGTTGCAAAAACCTGCTGACAGATTCCCTTTAACATGTGACATCAAAGGTGCACTCCAGGATATTATGGAGAAACATACTGGTGCACAGAAGCACAGGGCCTAGCACTGGAGCAGGGATAGGCAACCGTTGGTTATTGCTCTTGGTTCATTGTTTTCAAGAAATTATGCACTTTGGTCTTAGACCTAGCTCCCTCAGATTTACATATATCATATCTAAGTATTAGGGTATGTTATTATTTTGTATTATTATTTATTTATATAGCACCATTAATTCCATGGTGCTGTACATGAGAAAGGGGTTACATACAGTTATAGATATCATTTCCTGTTCACAGCGTACACACAGCTGCAGTGGCCTTGAGGGTAGGAGCTACAAAAGAGAAATGGCTAGTTGTAAAGCCCTCTACAATGATATTTACAGTAAACAAATTTACAATGATGGACTGGTACAGCGGGAAGAGGACCCTGTCCTTGCGGACTTACATTCCATAGGGCAATGGGGATGAGACAGAAGGTCGGGGGTGCGGCAACTCTGGCGATGGTGAGGCGGCAGCTCGGGTGGTGGTGAGGTGGCAGCTCTGGTGGTGGTGAGGTGGAAGCTTGGGTGGTGGTAAGGCGGCAGCTCTGGTGGTGGTGATGCGGCAGCTCGGGTGGTGGTGACGTGGCAGCTTGGGTGGTGGTGAGGCGGCAGCTCGGGTGGTCGGTGACATGGTGGCAGCTCAGGTGGTGGTGAGGCGGAAGCTCGGGTGGTGGTGAGGCGGCAGAATGGTTATTGCAGGCTGTAGGATTTCCTGAAGAGATGGGTTTTCAGGTTCCGTCTGAAGGATCTGAGGGTGGTGGATAATCGGACATGTTGAGGCATGGAATTCCAGAGTATGTGGGATATTCGGGAGAAATCTTGGAGGCGGTTGTGTGAGGAGTGAATAAGTGTGGAGGAGAGAAGGAGGTCTTGGGAGGATTGGAGATTACGTGAGGAAAGATATCGGGAGATTAGTTCAGAGATATAGAGAGGGGACAGGTTGTGGATGGCTTTGTTGATCAGTGTTAGTAGTTTGAACTGGATTAGTTGGGGAATTGGAAGCCATTGGAGGGATTTGCAGAGGGGAGAAGCAGGGGAGTAACAAGGAGAGAGGTGGATTAGCCGGGCAGAGTTGAGGACAGACTGGAGCGGTGCAAGAGAGTTAGTGGGGAGGCCACAGAGGAGGATGTTGCCGGAACTGGCAGTGCTTTGGACACATCTGCGCAAGAGAAAATGACATGTTGCGGTCTGGAGAAATACGCTGCATGTCCGTCTTCGTGGGTGATCCGCAGGCTTCTCAGGCCGCATAGTGGACATGGGATTTCTTGAAATCCCATTCATTATGCTGTGACATGTGTACGCTGGGGGTTGGACGCTGCACAAGTATCCATAGTGAGCCCAGTTTCATCTGCTCTTCCATATCCCTTGCTCAACCCCCAGTGATCCTGACTAGGGTTGAGCGAAACGGGTCGTTCATTTTCAAAAGTCGCCGACTTTTGGCAAAGTCGAGTTTCATGAAACCCGACCCGACCCCTGTGCGGGGTCGGCCATGCGGTACGCGACTTTCGCGCCAAAGTCGCGTTTCAATGACGCAAAAAGCGCCATTTCTCAGCCAATGAAGGTGAACGCAGAGTGTGGGCAGCGTGATGACATAGGTCCTGGTCCCCACCATCTTAGAGAAGGGCATTGCAGTGATTGGCTTGCTGTCTGCGGCGTCACAGGGGCTATAAAGGGGCGTTCCCGCCGACCGCCATGTTACTGCTGCTGATCTGAGCTTAGGGAGAGGTTGCTGCCGCTTCGTCAGAAGCAGGGATAGCGTTAGGCAGGGTCCATTAACCACCAAACCGCTTGTGCTGTAGCGATTTCCACTGTCCAACAACACCTTCGGTTTGCAGGGAGAGTGGAGGCTACATTTTTTTTCCCCCTCAGCGCTGTAGCTCATTGGGCTGCCCTAGAAGGCTCCCTGATAGCTGCATTGCTGTGTGTACGCCGCTGTGCAAACCAACTGCTTTTTTCAAAGCAAAAATCCTCTTGTTCCTTCCTTTCTGCACAGCTATCTTTTTTGTTTGTCCACACTTTTTGTTTCATTTGTGCATCAGTCCACTCCTTATTGCTGCCTGCCATACCTGGCTGAGATTACTTCAGGGAGATAGTAATTATGGGACAGTCCCTTTTTTTTTTTTTTTTTTGTGGGAGATTAAGATTGGCATTTCTGCTAGAGTGCCATCCCTGTCTGTGCCATCTCTCACTCAGTGGGCCATAGAAAGCCTATTTATTTTTTTTTTTGCTTGATTTGGGTTCTAAAATCTACCTGAAAAAAATCACATCAATCAGTGGGAGAAAAATATTGGCCTCTGGGCTTGTGTGCCACTCCTGACTCCTGTGGGTGCCATCTCTCACTCAGTGGGCCATAGAAAGCCTATATTTTTTTTTTGCTTGATTTGGGTTCTAAAATCTACCTGAAAAAAAATCACATCAATCAGTGGGAGAAAAATATTGGCCTCTGGGCTTGTGTGCCACTCCTGACTCCTGTGGGTTCCATCTCTCACTCAGTGGGCCATAGAAAGCCTATATTTTTTTTTTATTTGGTTTCTAAATTGTCCCTGAAAAATCATTTTATTTTATTTGGTTTCTAAATTCTTCCTGAATAAATCATTTTATTTAATTTTTTTTCTAAAGTCTCCTTAAAAAAAAAAAAAAAAGTGGGAGATTAATATTGACATTTTTGCTTGAGTGACAGTCCTGCGTGTGTGGCATCTCTCTCATTTGTTGCCACAGAAAACAGAGTGTGTAACATTGTGCCTGATTTTCCTTGCGGTTTCACCAACCTGTAAAGCGATATCGAAATCATACTGAAGTTATAGCTCACCGTGTAAGTTGTCTGACAGCAACAAATAAAGTTACTTTGGTTAAGTTTGTAAAACAATGAGGAAGTCTGGTGGAAGAGGTCGTGGCCGTGGGCGTTCATTGTCAGCTGGTAATGATGGTAGTGGTAGTGGAGCATCAGGTGGTCGTGGGAAAAAAATTATTCCACCTAAGTCTGGAGCTGTGGAGCCAGGTTCGTCGTCCGGCTACACAAGGCCTCGAACGCTCCCTTTTCTGGGAGTTGGAAAACCCCTTTTAAAGCCGGAGCAGCAACAGCAAGTTTTGGCTTACCTTGCTGACTCAGCCTCTAGCTCTTTTGCCTCCTCTTCTGAAACTGGCAAATCTAAAAGCAGCGCGTCGTTAGTGGATGTTCACGGTCAGGGACAAGTCGCTTCCTTGTCCTCTTCAGCAAAAACAACAACAAGAGAGAAGGATGCAGCAGGCGACACAACGGGTTACTCCATGGAGCTCTTTACACATACCGTCCCTGGCTTAGAAAGTGAAACAGTTAACAGGCCATGCCCATTACAAGTAGATTCTGACATGGAGTGCACTGATGCACAGCCACAGCCAGACTACTATGCTGGTCCTTTGACTCAGACCACAACATTGCCCTCTCAGGGTACTGATCCAGAATCAGACCCTGATGAGACTATGTTGCCCCGTCACGAACGCTATACCGCCGACCTACACGGTGACACAGACGAAGTTGCACACGAGCTAGAAGAGGAGGTTATAGATGACCCAGTTGTCGACCCCGATTGGCAGCCATTGGGGGTACAGGGTGCAGGCGGCAGTAGTTCTGAAGCGGAGGAGGAGGGGCCGCAGCAGGCATCAACATCGCAACAGGTTCCATCTGCCGGGCCCGTATCTTGCCCAAAACGCGTGGCAAAGCAAAAAAATGTTGGAGGACAGCGTGTCCATCCGGTTAAAGCTCAGTCAGCAATTCCTGAAAAGGGATCCGATGCTAGGAAGAGTGCAGTCTGGCATTTTTTTAAACAACATCCAATTGATCAGCGCAAAGTCATCTGTCAAAAATGTTCAACTAGCTTAAGCAGAGGACAGAATCTGAAAAGTCTCAATACAAGTTGCATGCATAGACATTTAACCACCATGCATTTGCAAGCCTGGACTAACTACCAAACGTTCCTTAAGGTTGTAGCACACTCGGCCAATGAAGCTACTCAGCAACGCAACATCCCTTCCGGTAGTGTAGGGCCACCATTTTCTTCACCACCGGCAGTATCTGTGCAGGTTTCTTTGCCAGCCCAAAGCAGTCAGGGTCAGGGAATCACCAGTTTCGTTGGAGGTAATACTGCATCTAGGGCACCGGCGGAAACAATACCGTCTCCAACCGTCTCTCTCTCTGCCATGTCCACCGGCACACCCGCTAGTTCCACGATCTCCAGCTCTCCAGTCCAGCTCACCCTACATGAGACTCTAGTTAGAAAAAGGAAGTACTTAGCCTCGCATCCGCGTACACAGGGTTTGAACGCCCACATAGCTAGACTAATCTCGTTAGAGATGATGCCCTACCGGTTAGTTGAAAGCGAAGCTTTCAAAGCCCTGATGGAGTACGCTGAACCACGCTACGAGCTACCCAGTCAACACTTTTTTTCCAGAAAAGCCATCCCAGCCCTGCACCAGCATGTTAAACAGCGCATCGTCCATGCACTCAGGCAATCTGTGAGTACAAAGGTGCACCTGACTACAGATGCATGGACCAGTAGGCATGGCCAGGGACGTAACGTGTCCATCACGGCACACTGGGTGAATGTGGTGGATGCAGGGTCCACAGGGGACATCAATTTCGGGACAGTTCTGCCTAGCCCACAGTCTAGGAAACAGTTGGCTGTAGGCGTTCGCACCCCCTCCTCCTCCTCCTCCTCGTCCTCCTGCAGAAGCGAGAGCTCTTCCACAGACCACAGTCGTGAAACCACTCCATCGTCAGCTGTCACTGTTGCACACCTGTTGTCCCATTATGGGGCAGCTACTGGCAAGCGTCAGCAGGCTGTATTGGCTATGAAGTGTTTGGGCGACAACAGACACACCGCGGAAGTTCTGTCCGAGTTCTTGCAGCAAGAAACGCAGTCGTGGCTGGGCACAGTAGATCTTGAGGCAGGCAAGGTAGTGAGTGATAATGGAAGGAATTTCATGGCTGCCATCTCCCTTTCCCAACTGAAACACATTCCTTGCCTGGCTCACACCTTAAACCTGGTGGTGCAGTGCTTATTGAAAACTTATCCTGGTTTCTCAGACCTGCTCCTCAAAGTGCGTGGACTTTGCGCACATATCCGCCGTTCGCCCGTACACTCCAGCCGTATGCAGACCTATCAGCGGTCTTTGAACCTTCCCCAGCATCGCCTAATCATAGACGTTGCAACAAGGTGGAACTCAACGCTGCACATGCTTCAGAGACTGTGCGAACAGAGGCGGGCTGTTATGTTTTTGTGGGAGGATACACATACACGGGCAGGCAGTAGGATGGCAGACATGGAGTTGTCGGGTGTGCAGTGGTCGAAGATACAAGACATGTGTCAAGTCCTTCAGTGTTTTGAGGAATGCACACGGCTGGTTAGTGCAGACAATGCCATAATAAGCATGAGCATCCCACTAATGCGTCTGCTGATGCAAAGTTTGACGCACATTAAGGATCAGGCGTCTGCACCAGAGGAAGAGGAAAGCCTTGATGACAGTCAGCCATTGTCTGGCCAGGGCAGTGTACAGGACGAGGTAGCGGGTGAAGAGGAGGTGGAGGACGAGGAGGATGATGGGGATGAGTATATTTTAAATGAGGAAGCTTTCCCGGGGACACTGGAAATTGGTGGCGTGGCAAGGCCGGGTTCTGGTTTTTTGAGGGACACAAGTGACGTCGATTTGCCTGCAACTGCCCCTCAACCAAGCACAACCGCAGATTTGACAACTGGAACTTTGGCCCACATGGCGGATTATGCCTTGCGTATCCTCAAAAGGGACACACGCATTACAAAAATGATGAACGATGACGATTACTGGTTGGCCTGCCTCCTTGATCCTCGCTATAAAGGCAAATTGCAAAATATTATGCCACATGAGAACTTGGAACTAATATTAGCAACAAAACAATCAACTCTTGTTGACCGTTTGCTTCAGGCATTCCCAGCACACAGCGCCCGTGATCGTTCTCACACGAGCTCCAGGGGCCAGCAGACCAGGAGTGCTAGGGGTGCACACATCAGAAGTGGCGTTGGACAGAGGGGTTTTCTGACCAGGTTGTGGAGTGATTTTGCTATGACCGCAGACAGGACAGGTACTGCTGCATCAATTCAAAGTGACAGGAGACAACATTTGTCCAGTATGGTTACAAACTATTTTTCATCCCTTATCGATGTTCTCCCTCAACCGTCATTCCCATTTGATTACTGGGCATCCAAATTAGACACCTGGCCAGAATTGGCTGAATATGCATTGCAGGAGCTTGCTTGCCCGGCTGCTAGTGTCCTATCTGAAAAAGTATTCAGTGCTGCTGGTTCAATATTAACCGAAAAAAGGACTCGTCTGGCTACACAAAATGTTGATGATATAACATTCATTAAAATGAACCACAACTGGATTTCTAATTCTTTTGCCCCATCTTGCCCGGGCGACACCTAGCTTTCCTCTGAAAAGCTCTTGCCTGTGGACTACTGTGAATTACTTATCAAATGTCTTAATTTGCAGCAGCTGATTGTCCAGCATACGACATGTTAACACCTCCCTAAATGGCCAAACTCCCCACACGGGCCCGTGGTATCGCGACTTGGCGCAAGCACCCGTGAGAGTGCTGTTTGTCTGAAGAGGTGGGTGTGCCCGCTTTTGCTCGACAGCACTGGCACTGGGTCCCTCATAGTACAATAAAGTGTCTCTGGCGGTGGTGGTGCGCACCCAACGTCAGACACACTGTTGTAACATGAGGGGCCCTTTGGCCTGTACCGCCGTCCACAAGACAGGTCACCCACCCCCAGGTCAAACATTGCTCTGCCACTTCCACAATTATCTCTCACACTTCCACAAATGTTTAGACCATGCGCTGACATCCTTCCATTCCTGACACTGACAATACCATTGTGTTGACATGTATGATGGTACTTCACATAGTCAGGGGCAGTGTCCTCTATTTACCCAAGTAAATACTTTGCGCCAAATTAGTAGGTCAGAAACTACGCAGAGGATCCCACCCCTGTACCTAATGATTGCACCCTTTAGTGTTTCCGTTGTGTTTTAAATGCGAGACATTCACATTTCTGTATTGTTTTTGACTACTAACTGGCAGACACTCATTACAATCTGACTACACTGACCAGACCACTGCTGCCCGTGTACCCCTGGAACCAATTTTTAATTGCCTAAAGCAAGGCCAATTTTTTTATGTTAGGCCTTTGATGCCTGTCTGCGGTCACTCCTTCCACTAGACCTCCACTGACCAGACCACTGCTGCCCGTGTAACCCATGGAACCAATTTCAAATTGCCTACAGCAAGGCCAATTTTTTTATGTTAGACCTTTGAGGCCTGTCTGCGGTCACTCCTTCCACTAGACCTCCACTGACCAGACCACTGCTGCCCATGTAACCCATGGAACCAATTTCAAATTGCCTACAGCAAGGCCAATTTTTTTATGTTAGGCCTTTGAGGCCTGTCTGCGGTCACTCCTTCCACTAGACCTCCACTGACCAGACCACTGCTGCCCGTGTAACCCATGGAACCAATTTCAAATTGCCTACAGCAAGGCCAATTTTTTTGTTAGGCCTTTGAGGCCTGTCTCCGGTCACTCCTTCCACTAGACCTCCACTGACCAGACCACTGCTGCCCGTGTACCCATGGAACCAATTTCAAATTGCCTACAGCAAGGCCAATTTTTTTTTTGTTAGGCCTTTGAGGCCTGTCTGCGGTCACTCCTTCCACTAGACCTCCACTGACCAGACCACTGCTGCCCGTGTAACCCATGGAACCAATTTCAAATTGCCTACAGCAAGGCCAATTTTTTTATGTTAGGCCTTTGAGGCCTGTCTGCGGTCACTCCTTCCACTAGACCTCCACTGACCAGACCACTGCTGCCCGTGTACCCATGGAACCAATTTCAAATTGCCTACAGCAAGGCCAATTTTTTTATGTTAGGCCTTTGAGGCCTGTCTGCGGTCACTCCTTCCACTAGACCTCCACTGACCAGACCACTGCTGCCCGTGTAACCCATGGAACCAATTTCAAATTGCCTACAGCAAGGCCAATTTTTTTATGTTAGGCCTTTGAGGCCTGTCTGCGGTCACTCCTTCCACTAGACCTCCACTGACCAGACCACTGCTGCCCGTGTACCCCTGGAACCAATTTCTAATTGCCTAAAGCAAGGCCAATTTTTTGGTGTTAGGCCTTTGATGCCTGTCTGCGGTCACTCCTTCCACTAGACCTCCACTGACCAGACCACTGCTGCCCGTGTATGCCGATGGGCGGGGGTTTATGATGCGCTTCCGGCACAGGTATGTTAAATGCTGCTGTCAGAGATTGACAACAGCATTTAACATGTTAACAGCCATGGGTGGATCGGAGAAAAGTTGCAGGCTCATCGCCGCATCAAACAGGGGGAGGCAACCTTGGACGAGCCTATACATTTTTACCTTGTCCCAGTATGGGACATCTATGTTTCCTGATCTCATACTTTGCAATGCATTTAAATTGCAGGGCATCAGATCAGCGTCTTGCAGGCAGGGAGGAGGCATTTCAGCTCCTACTCTCAAAGAGCTTAAAGGCCAAGGCCATAGTCCCTGGGTGACCTTGCAGCCATCTTTCATCCCGGGGTCACCATGGAGACCGTCGGCACAAAGCAATGGCAAACGCATTGTGATCATGGGAGCAGAGAGGGAGCTACCACCCTCTGCGATGCCCATTGTTGTCACTGTCACTATTGACAGCAGCATCAGAGGGGCTAAACGCCCATGATCAATGCTAGCAGGGCGTCACCTCTCATATTGAGTTGACACCCACATTTGATCGTGACGGTGCTTGGTGTGAGCTCATGTGATCCCACAGCACTGTACATATATGGCGCATGTTGGGAAGGGGTTAAGAAAGAAGTGTGTAAAGACAGAAGACACAACCTTCAAAGAAATCAAGCATTTTGGAAATTAAGAAAAGTAAACACTGAATCAGAAGGCAAACATTTTAATAAAGTTCACAATACTAATAACAATACCACACACAATACAATACAACCACTCACCGATTCATCAAACCTACATACTAAAGATGACCTGCTAATAGTTGTTATCACATTTTACTGTCTTTATAAGTATAACAGCAGCTCTAGAATGTAGTCTTTATGTTGTTTTTTATCTATTTTGAAACACCACTGCTTTTGACAGAACAAATTTGACATTTCAGTCTGTCTTAAAATATTGTGCACAGGGCAACAAGCTCAGAGTACAAAACCAGCACTAAAACTACATATAAATTATGCAAAAGGAATCAATGAAGAAAGTAATGCAATAAAAGGAACAAATAATGTCATGTCAAATGCATACAGGTTGCTAGGGAGAGGATGTATGCCTACAAAAAAGCGCTGAATGATTGCCCACTGTCCTTAAAATCTGATGATACCTATGGTGCTAATTACAATCAGTTCCTTCTATAAAATCTTACAATGGCTTTAAAATATAAAACATTAAGTAGCAATGAAGAAAGTGTTTAAGTAGGAAAGATGGATATGCTTCTTAGACCAGCTAATTTTCCTTACTGCTCAGTTCACAGGTATGACCTAGAATAATGGCCCAACAGACGGAACTTGCTAACATTTCACCTGAGAAGAGCTGACAAGTGTCCATTCAGTTTTTTTTATATAAGACAGTAAAGGCATAACAATCATTTCCAAACCATGAAATCTTTGAGATCTCTTAGAGCAACAATTAGAAAAAAAATATAATGTGACTCATTAGAAACACATATATGAGACACTTTATAAGCGTGCCCCGAGGAACACTCTGGTATAAAACATCAGAAAATATAAAAATAAGTATTTTGCTTATAAAAAAGAAAATACTGGAGAGATATCAAATGCAGACATTTTAACATTAAAAACAAACACATACAACAAAAATCTGGTACAGTACTAAAAATGGCCACCAGCTACAATAACTTTCTCCTGCAAGTAGTTAACTGAAAGTTTTTTTTCAATTGAAAACACAGATATGGCATCCACCGAGTGTTGTCCTGTCGCGTCTTCTTTATATTATTGCCAAGAAGATGCAAAACAATGAAAATAATAAAATCATTATTTACCAAAAAAATAGAGTAAGTCAAAACCACATTACAAATAAACATTCATTACAAATAAAGAAGCAGGGCGCGTCCGAGGGTGAGTATATACCTAATAAGAATATAATCACCCTCGGACGCGCCCTGCTTCTTTCCGACAGCCTTCCTTCCTAAGAATCAGCCTTCCAGGACCTTCGGTGATGTCAGCGGTGACGTCGCGGCTTGTGATTGGTCGCGTGAGCGGTCAAATGGGCGGCCGCGCGGCCAATCACAAGCCGCGACGTCACCGCGACGTCACCGCAAGGTCCTGGAAGGCTGATTCTAAGGAAGGAAGGTTCCCGATTAGTACCAGGGCGCGTCAGAGGGTAAGTATAGCGATATTTTTTATTTTAATTCTTTATTTTACACTAAAATATGGATCGCAGGGCCTGAAGGAGAGTTTCCACTCCTTCAGGCCCTGGGAACCATGGAAACCCAATGCACTGCATTGGGTTTCAGGTTTCGGCCGACCCCGACCCCGACTTTTTTATAGGATCGGCCGATTTCACTCGACCCGACTTTTGAAAAAGTCGGGTTTCGTGAAACCAGACCCGATCCTATAAAAGTAAAGGTCGCTCAACCCTAATCCTGACTATTCAATTTTCTTTCCCTTTTTTTTCTCTTTGCATATTATAGGTCTTTTAGCTCATGAATAAAAAGTTGATATGGACAAAGGGTTGATGAAAAAAAATCACATTTTTCTACCGAATTTTAAAAGATGCATTTTAGTTTCTGAATATGGTTAAAAAACAAAATGAACTTTATAAAGAAGAATAAGAAATGGAAATAGTAACAAAGGATCAGACAGTATAAAAAAAACAGAAACAGTGAAGAGTTAAAAGTAGCAAGAAAAGATCTCATACAAGAAACAATAACGACATGGTAGTAATGCAAATGATTCCACCTTATGAAAAGTAAGGACATACAAGTAGTAATAATGCAAGCGCTGAAGACATAGTAGATGTAAAACATGAGCTAATAGTGCAAACAATGAAGACATGGAAGTAATATAAAATATATTTAACAGTAGGAACTGTGAAAATGTAGACGTATAAAAAAGGATTCCACTGTATGAACAGTAAAGACATAAAAGTAGTAACAAAAGACCTAACAGTAAAAACAATGAAAATGTAGAAGTAATTCATATGATTCAACCTTATGAGCAGTAAAGACATAGAATTGACAAAAGATCCAACAGTACAAATAGTGAAGACACAAAAATAACACAAATGAGTCAACCATATGAATAGGAAAGACAGAGAAGTAATAAGAAATGCAATAATGGTGACCAGACAGCAGTAACAATGAATCCAGCAATACAGAAATTGAAGACATGGAGATTGTAACAAGTGATCCACCAGTAGGGACAGTAAATAACAAGAAGTCATACTTAGGAATCCATCAATACAAGTGGAAATAATATTACAGTCACAAAAAGTTTAATAACTTTAGCAGTAGTAGTAGTCCTGTAGAATGTAAGCCCGCAAGGGCAGGGTCCTCTCCCCTCTGTATCAGTCCGTCATTGTTAGTTTGTTTACTGTAAGTGATATCTGTAATTTGTATGTAACCCCTTCTCATGTCAGCACCATGGAATCAATGGTGCTATATAAATAAATAATAATAAAATAATAATAATACAGTAAAAACATATAAGTGGTATTAAAAGTAGAAAGAAAGCAAAGGATCCAGTGAAAACTTGGGAGTAGCAACTTATCTAACAGTGCAAACAGTGATGACGAAGGAGTAATAGCAAAGTATCCAGCAGAACAAAGAGTAAAGATGTAGGATAGATTCAACGAAACAAGAAGTGAAAATTTAGAAATAACAGAAAGTATAATCTGTACAAAAAACAAGTGGAGATGAACCAACAAACTAAACACATAAAAGTGATAACGAAAAATCCATGAGTGCAAACGAAGATGACATTTTTATTTCTGTCAAGAAATAAAGTAGTGCTATAGCATGCAAACATGAAATATATGAAATTTTGAAATTTGAATTGCATTACTGCACTAAAAAATATGAAAAATTGAGAATACTTAGCGCAAAAATTGGCCAGTTCATTGTACCCGGCAGCCACGATAAGGTGATTCTCATTGCTGGGAACCTGCCCAATGTGAATCCTCTCTTAGACTGAAGCCTACATTTAAAAGGGAAGGTAAGATCCTGCTGTAATTAAAAACGCCTGAGGCTTAGGGGTAGAGTGATCAGTTAGAGAACCTTTGAATGCAAATATGAAAAAAGTGACCTTCACTTCCAAATAGAAATCAGGTGTGAACAGGCGCTTACTAAGAGTAGACATCTCCATATATAGCCAACAAATAAAGTTGCACTCTGTACCTCTATAGCATGCAAACATGAAATATATGATACATTTGAATTGCATTACTACACTAGAAAATATGAAAAATTGAGAATACTTAGCACATAAATTGGCCAATTCATGTGTACCCAGCAGACACGATAATTGGCCAATTTATGCGTTAAGTATTTTCAATTTTTCATATTTTAGAGTGCCATTATGCAATTCAAATTTCATATATTTCATGTTTGCAGGCTATAGAGCTACAGAGTGCAACTTTATTTGTTAGCTACGTATGGAGATGGTTACTCTTAGTAAGCGCCTGTTCACACCTGATTTCTGTTTGGAAGTGACTGTCAGTCTTTTGATATATATATTTCTATAGCGCCAACATATTCCGCAGAACATTACAATTAAGAGGGAACTTGTACGAACAACATAAGACATTACAGAATAACGCATAATTAAACAGATACCAAGAGGAGTGATGGTACTGCTTGCAAACTTACAACCTATGAGAAAATAAGGAAAACTTAGGAGGAAAAAATAAAGTGCTTGTCGTATAAGGTCCAGCCATTGGTATAATAAATATGGGCATTCAAGTAACGCTGCATGAATTGGTCATTAGTCAGCATGTCTGCAATTAGATTTGTATGGTGAGATGAAGCTACTGTTATGACCTGGTGGTTAGGAGCACCCGGAATGACCTGATAGTTAAACCTCATACAGGACGAGCTCTGGGATGTGGGAGCTCTGCTGACCGCAAGCCCTAATCCTATCACACACACTAGAAATAGCCGTGGAGCGCTCCTGACCAGACCTAGGTGCCTCGTCACAGCCTAAGAGCTAGCTAGCCCTAGAGATAGAAAATAAAGCCTACTTTGCCTCAGAGAAATTCCCCAAAGGTAAAGGAAGCCCCCCACATATATTGACTGTGAGTAAAGATGAAATACAAACACAGAGATGAAATAGATTTTAGCAAAGTGAGGCCCGACTTACTGAATAGACCGAGGATAGGAAAGATAGCTTTGCGATCAGCACAAAAGCCTACAAAAGACCACACAGAGTGTGTAAAAAGGACCTCCGCACCGACTCACGGTGCGGAGGGGCCACTCTGCATCCCAGAGCTTCCAGCTAGCAAGACAAAATCATGATAACCAGCTGGACAAGAAAACAGTGAACAAATAATGACTATCAGGAACTTAGCTTCTGCAGGAGAAGGCAGGTCACCAGAGAGATCCAGGAGCGAACTGAACCAATGCAAAAACATTGTCAGCTGGCATGGAGTAATGATCTGAGAGGAGTTAAATAGAGCAGCCAACCAAAGGATAAACCACGTCACCTGTGTAAGGAACCTCAGAAGCAGCAGCTTCACTCATAGCCACCAGAGGGAGCCCATAGACAGAACTCGCCGAAGTACCATTCACGACCACAGGAGGGAGTTCAACAACAGAATTCACAACAGGCTACATCTAAAGAATGTGATTTTAGAGCATGCTTAAAACTGTGGATATTGTTTGGGGTAGTGCATTTCAGAAAACTGGTGCAGCACAAGAGAAATACTGGAGATAGAAGCGAGAGGTTCAGATTATAGAGAATGTTAGTCTTAGGTCATTAGTGGAACAGATAGGATGGGTTGGGTAATAAATAGATATGAGGGAGGAGATATAGGCTGGTGCAGAACTGTAGAGAGCTTTGTGGGTGAGAGTGATGAGTTTATGTTGGATTATGTAGCAGATGGGCAACCAGTGCAATGGCTGGCACAGGGTAGAGGTATCGGAGTAGAGGTTGGACAGAAATATGATCCTGGCTGCTGCATTCATGATAGCTTGGAGACTGAAGAGTTTAGTATGAAGGATACTGATCAGAAGAGACTTGCAGTAGTTCAGACAAGTGTGGGTGCAGAGTCAAAGGTAAGAATAGGTCAAATTCTAGAGATGTTCTTGAGGCGTAAGTGATATGAGTGAGTGATCGGATATATGGAGTGAAAGAAAAATATGAATAACATATGACCCCAAGTCAGCCAGCGATCTGCTTGGGAGTTATTGTAAGGAAGGATCCAACAGTACAAATAGTGCAGATGTAGAACTAATGGGAAAGGACTCAGCGATACAAGCAGTTAAAATATAGAAATAGCAACAAAAGGTCTAACCGTACAAGCAGTAAACCCACAGAAGCAGTAGAAAAGTGAGAGACTGCAGTAAGAAAGGGCACAATACTGCTAACAGTGAAGACATGGAAGTAGTAGTAACACATCTAACAGTCCAGTGAAGACATGAAAAAATAACAAAGTAATTCAACAATTCTTACAGTGACAATGTAGAAATAATAAAAATGCATCTAACTGTACAAATCGTGAAGGCAGAGAATTAATAACATAATAGTACAAACAGTGAAGGCATAGAAGTAGTAACAGTAGTATAAGAAGTTATATAAGATACAACCTGAGGAGGACAACAGATCTAGAACAGATTGTCGGATGGACTGACCTGTCTACATACAGTAAATAGGGCTCAGATTTATCCAGTCTTCACTCTGCGGCTATTGATTGATGTTCCTATTTTCATACACATTCAATTATCTAGAAAGACAACATCTTACATCTATGTATTTCCCACTATTGTATAATATCTATAAATCACCAGACAGTAGTCAATCTTGTAGAACATATACACAGTATGAGCTGAAGATTTTGGAGTTACATAGAGTGAGAAAACAAAATGGTGTTCAAGAGTGGACATTTGTTTTAAGGCCATCAGAAACACTTTAAATCTCTCCACATTGCTCCAATTGTTACACTAGGACATGTCAGTAAAACATGGAGCTGAGTTTGGCCCAGAGATTAAGCCATTGCTGACCATCCCGGGGTCATCTACAGACTGCCAGTATGCATCTCATCAATGTATTCCCAAGGCAATGCATGAAATAAGGGGTGAGTCCAATAATGACCATAACCTTGTGCAAAATCATATATGAGCACTTTCTTCCCTTACAGGTCATAGAGAACCTTCTTTGGTCTAAGATAAAAAAGTATGGTTGTCCTGAAGAAGGGGTTGGTGTGACTCTGAAACCTGTTGGCAAAAAACCATCGGACTACGATATATCCAAGTGTGGATATTATTCTTTCATCAAACGCAGATTAATTCCATTTCCCTGGCAATCTCAGTTTCTTTGGTCTCACTAACACTCCACTAGCTACCATGAGCCATGAAATTCGTAAGCTCAGAGGAGTGGCACGACTGCAGGATCCAGAGAGGAACCTAACGAGGATTAGTATTCATGAATGTGCAAGAGGCTCAATGCCACAACTCTTGAGATACTTCTGAAACTGGTTGTTCAAGAATTGTATCTCTAACAAGAGAGTTCAACAAAGTTTCAAGAAAAATGAACCAGCCTTCTGTATTTTATTCAACCACATCTAGCTGAGTAGAGAAATCTCCAAGCAAGGGTGATCATGCCTGTGGTTTCCTAATTCCTATGCAGCACAAGTGCAAGTCTCAAGGATATTTGATGGTCTCCATACTTTGGTTAATCTGATGGAAACTGCATCATTTGTGAAGATGTCCATACACTTCAGATAGCTGTTGTTGCGCCTAAAATTTTCCCTTCTTATACCATCATGCATATGCGCACTCAGTTTGTCCAACCTTGCACGTGTTTCGAATATAGTCAATATTACGGCAAAGTGGGCAGAGCTAGGGTAGGACGAAGTGTGCCGAACAGTGGCGTTCCTTATGCCACAAATCTTACTCGAGTCTCTGAATGGGGTAAAAATTGTTTCGAACACGGAGGCATATGCCACTTTGCATCTTGCCTGATATATTAGGAGGCATGCATCTCTTAAGGTACCGTCACACATAACGATTTCTTTAACGATATCGTTGCTTTTTGTGATGTAGCAACGATATCGTTAACAAAATCGTTATGTGTGACAGCGACCAATGATCAGGCCCCTGCTGGGAGATCGTTGGTCGCTGGGAATGATCAGGACCTTTTTTTTGGTCGCTGATCACCTGCTGTCATCGCTGAATCGGCGTGTGTGATGCCGATCCAGCAATGTGTTCACTGGTAACCAGGGTAAACATCGGGTTACTAAGCGCAGGGCCGTGCTTAGTAACCCGATGTTTACCCTGGTTACCATTGTAAATGTAAAAAAAAAAAGTACATACTCACATTCCGGTGTCTGTCACGTCCCCCGCCTTCAGCTTCCCGCACTGACTGTGAGCGCTGGCCGTAAAGCACAGCAGTGACGTCACCGCTGTGCTCTGCTTTACAGCCGGCGCTGACACAGTCAGTGCGGGAAGCTGACGCCGGGGGACGTGACAGACACCGGAATGTAAGTATGTAGTGTTTTTTTTTTTTACATTTACAATGGTAACCAGGGTAAACATCAGGTTACTAAGCCCGGCCCTGCGCTTAGTAACCTGATGTTTACCCTGGTTACCCGGGGACTTCGGCATCATTGGTCGCTGGAGAGCTGTCTGTGTGACAGCTCTCTAGCGACCACACAACAACTTACCAACGATCACGGCCAGGTCGTATTGCTGGTCGTGATCGTTGGTAAATCGTTAAGTGTAATGGTACCTTTAATGAATCAGGTGCCTTGTACTCCAGCCTGCCTGCTCATCAAGACCAGCATGAAAAATTCTAGTTTTGAAGAATCACGGCCTAAGTGTCTAACTTCCAACAGGTGGCGCTATAGCGTTCAAGTCCTCTTTTTCTCTGAAGAGACAATTTGCATATTAATATCTGGTGAGAACTAAAGGATCAGGCATGCTGACATTTAGCATGTTTGATCCATCTTTATCCAACATTGTGGACTCCCCCATAGACATTAGAAGATGGCCAGATCTGACAAAATTGGTACGTTTGTCCAGCATTAATCTAGTATGTGTTGACTAGGGAGAAGAGGCAGTATGATGACTCATCTACATGGAGTTTGTATGCTTTTTGAGTGTTTGTGAGGGTTTCCTTATATACTCCAAAAGACATACTGATAAGGGGCATTAGATTATGAGTAGGAATGAGTGGACCGATCCAAGTTCGGGTTCTGGTACCTGACGTAAACTTTTTAGAAAGTTCAGGACCTAGAACAGTACCCGAACTTCCACCAGAACCTGAACCCACACTAAAAATAATGGATACTCAAACCAGTAAACAAAGAAAAAATTCTCTCTCTCCTTCTCGGACTTACCCCGAACACTACACTGGACTTGAGCAGAAAGTCCATGTTCGGCATTCTGGGCTGAACAGTGACTGTCCAGTATTTCTCGGCATTCAGACTTAACTTAATCAGATACAGTGATTCAATGGTGTCCACGGTAAGTAACAGAAGAAACGTTTCGGTCCTATAGCCGGACCTTCATCAGTCACAATATTTGATCGTGAATGGAAGTTAGTGGACCCGAAGGATTGTGGGTTTTCATTAAGGTCATATATAGGTGGACACAGCCAGTGTCTCAGGGGGATGGCCAAATCGTCGCACTGACTTGCGGTGGATACCGTGTCCTCCACTGACCAGAACACGCAGGCTCCATTCCACATAAGGCAATAGCGCCGGATTTGGCCATCCCCCTGAGACACTGGCTGTGTCCACCTATATATATGACCTTAATGAAAACCCACAAACCTTCGGGTCCATTAACTTCCATTCACGATCAAATATTGTGACTGATGAAGGTCCGGCTATAGGACCGAAACGTTTCTTCTGTTACTTACCATGAACGCCATTAAATCACTGTATCTGATTAAGTTAAGTCTGAGTGCAGAGTGTTTTGCTATTATTCATGGTATTGGGACCTACTCTGGCACCTCTCCAACGGCTGTGCACGCGTCTATTCTGATATGTCCAGTATTTCTGTCCGGATTCACCCATCTCTAATCATGAGGGACAGTGAGAGTTGTGATGATAATGTCTGTAAAGTGCTGCAGAATATGATGTCACTGGGTCTGTAAGGAAAGGATGGATGAAATGTCTACTCCTGGGGTGCCTGGTTCCAGTATGGGGGCTTTGGTGCTTACCCTCGGCTTGATAGTATCAGCCAATAAATTAATCTAGATAGTCCACCCTTCCATAACAAGAGGATGATTCTTCGAGCAGCGCCACACCTGCTCTCATCTCTTAGGCTATGTTCACATTTGCATTGTGCGGTGCTGCGTCGGTGACGCAACACACAACAAAAACAAGAACGCATGCAAAACGCATCATTTTGTGACGCATGCGTCCTTTTTTGGCATGATTTTGGACGCAAAAAAAATGCAACTTGCTGCGTCCTGTGCGCCATGACGCTTGCGCCGCAAAACGCTAATGTGAATGTAGCCTTAGACATGTGTGGTCTTATATCTGACACGTTTGCAGCGCTCTCTCATCTGGTTTGTGGTGCTGCAGAGTGTGACCTCATGAATATACAGCGGTATTAACATAGATATAGATTGGCCTGTCGGTTTGTGTTTTTATGACACGGCAAATCTTTTGATATATAATCCAGCTGTTCCTGTATATATAATGTCAGACTAAATCCTGTGTTATAAGACCATAGATCACCCAAATGCCAGCTCCTACCTGTATGCATGATTAAAATGCAGCATGTGTGATTAATGAGCTGCG
Organism: Ranitomeya imitator; assembly: GCF_032444005.1. NCBI lineage: Eukaryota > Metazoa > Chordata > Amphibia > Anura > Dendrobatidae > Ranitomeya > Ranitomeya imitator. The sequence goes on from NC_091288.1 coordinate 200,207,247, forward strand.
ATTTCTAACACTTAGGATGCGAGGAAGGAAGGCAGGTTATTCAGTTAGGACTAATATGAAAACATGACATAGTACTAGAATTTACACTACAGGAAGAAAATTGTTTACGGTATGTAGAAGTAGACAAACAAACCATGCGGCTGAGATGGGTCCCTGGAGAAAGGTGGCCAGGTCCTGGTTGGTCAAACATTTCTGTAACCTTCTTGGTTTAGATCCTCTATAGACACTGCAAGCAACGTGTGATAGAGCATTTTCAATAAAATTGTTGTAGGTCAACAATAATAGTAATTTGAGTGCTATAGCACCAACACATTCCACAACACTTTACATTACAGAGGGGACTTGCACAGACAATTTCAGACATTACGGAGTAAGACATAGTTCAACAAATATCAAGAGGAGTGATAGTCCAATTCATGTGTGCCCATCAACCACAGAGAGATCAGCGCAGTACACAGGGGGAGTCAGAGGAAAGGTTGGGAACAAACAAAAAGTCAGAGCCTACCAGGAACGTGGTAACCAAAACGTGAGACGTAAGACGAAGTCGGGATACAAGCCAGAGGTCAGAACAAGTCATAAACGGGTACAGGCAGTCAGAGGCAAAAAGGAACACTAGTACAAGTGAACAGATCAGGTGCTCAAGCCGTGCAGCATGAACTATAGCTGACACTGACCCACAGGCTGCAGAGGACTTAAATAGCTCAGCCAGCCTCAAAGTGAGGCAGAGGGGATTAACTCCCACATGATCAGTCCAAAGACAAAACAGCTGAACACAAACTCAGAACTGGATCATGACACATGCCTCCCCTGGGTTTGCACCTATTCACATTATATGGAGGTGGCGGTCAGGTTTTTGCTTTCTGTAGTTTATTATTGGAGTTGGTGAGTGCCTCATTTTCTGACTCTGCACTCCTCCCATCAGCCCACGTGTGCTTTTAATCAGTACTGCCCATTTAAAATGCAGACTTATAGCCCAGGAGAGGCATGTTCGATAAGTATCAGAGTAGGTACCCATCAGAAAAGTGTCACCTTGCCATGGTTGATGGGCACACATGAATTGGCCAATTTGTGAGCTAAGAAACTTAATTTTTGCACGTTCATTTTTGTAAGTAATTTCATTTAGCTACAATACATTCCAGATCTCATGTATTCAGTGTTTGCATATATTTTCTTTATAGAGAGTTTATGTGCTCTTTTTTTGCATACTATGCAGTTATTGCAGCTTGCATCTATTTACATTATATAAAGGTGCTGGTCAGGTGTTTATTTTCTATAGAGGATGTTAGTCTTAGCTTACTAGCAGAACAGAGAAGATCAGTAAGCTGGTAGACAAAGATGAGGGAGGAGATGTAGGGCAGTGCAGAACTGTGGAGAGATCTGTAGGCAAGAGAGATAAGTTTATAGTATACTTGTAGCGGAAGGGTAACCAGTGCAATAACTGGTACAGAGGGGCGACATCAGTGTAGCAGTCGGACAGAAATATCAGATCGATGGAGGTCAGACATCCTCATCAAACAGGTCTGCAGAGCACAGTATATGGTACCGGAATAAAACAGCTGTAAACAATGTCTAGTGCTTGTTCTTGGGTACTGCAATCAATCTCTTATTTACTTGCATAGTACCCAATAAAGCCCACTACATAAGCAATGATATTCGGTATGGTATTGGTGTCGAATAGAGAGGAGCAAGCACTAAAATGCTTGGGTGCTCGTTGTTCGAACCTGGCAATTCCTAACACTTGCATGCTCGTTTCAAGTAATGAGTATAATGGAAGTCAATGGGAAAGCCAAGCTTTTTTTTCTGGCAGACCCTACAAAGAGATCAGTGGGGGGGGGGGGAATGATCCAATGAATGGGAAAAGTGATAAATGGAAAGAGAACAGCATTGGGGAAGGTTCCCGGAAGCTTCTCTGCGTCCGACAGATCCCTGCTGACAATAGTGTCACACCTATAAAAATGTCAAGAAAAGTGAACAAATAAATTGTGTTTGTTGTGCTCCAGCAACAGGCGTAGTCACACCTGCCCCACATCCTCGGCATCTGCATGCACCATCATCAGCACTCCTACTTTCCCATTCCTCAACGCACTCCTTACGCATTTTATAATTGCTAGGTCTCGTGAAAGAATAAAGGAAAAAAATTGGTCTCCTACAGTCCTTGTGAATTTACTGCACCATAATGTTACAGAAAGAACGCAACAGTGTATGGATGACAATCAAATTCAATCTAGAAAAATGTTTTGCTGCTTTTTCTCAGTTTGAGAGATCACAGAAATGTTCATATACCACGTAACACAGTAAGTCTGAGAAATGGAAGCCTACAAAATGTTTAAAATCTTTTTAGCAGCTTGACTTATTGCAGAAATGTACACAGACCACGTAACATTGTATGACTGAGAAAAGGAAGCCTACAATTTTTTTTAAAGCTTTTGTTCACTTTTAGAGATTATAGAAATTGACTCCGCCCTATGGAATAGTGTATGGCTAAGAAATGTAGCCCTGAAAATGTTTCAATGATTTTTGGGTGTGTCATATACCACAAAAAGGACTTCAAAGCACAAAATACTTAATAGTTCAAAATATATTACATTTCCTCATCCCCCCTCAAAAAAACCTGCAGCCATATATTTGCTAAGAGACTGCACAGTCCTAATCTTTGTCTGCAGACTGGATTCTGTCACTCTCCCTGCTCCTGCAACTTTCTCTCCTTCCCTAGACTAAATGCAGATTGTATGTGATACGAACAATTAGCCCTTAGAAAGGTTGTTAGTATGATGGCTCAGCTTCAGCACCGGTATCTACACTACAGGCCTCTATCTTCCATATACTGTGCACATAGGTCTAGATAAGCACTCTCTCACTCCAATACGAACTGTCACAGAGCTGAGCAATGGTGTCAGTGTGCCGATACTTTAGTGGTCACCGAGCACGTTCGCTCATCCCTAGTGTCGACGTTATATCTGGTGATATATTGTGGAATTATAAAGTAAAATCTACTATATAATTGTCTAAGGGTCACTTCCGTCTTTCTGTCCTTCTGTCTTTCTGTCTGTCACGGATATTCATTGGTCGCGGCCTCTGTCTGTCATGGAATCCAAGTCGCTGATTGGTCTCGCCAGCTGCCTGTCATGGCTGCCGCGACCAATCAGTGACGGCCACAGTCCGATTAGTCCCTCCCTACTCCCCTGCAGTCGGCGCCCGCTCCATACTCCCTGCAGTCACCGCACACACAGGGTTTATGCCAGCAGTAACGGACCGCATTATGCCGCGGGTAACTCACTCCGTTACCGCCGCTATTAACCCTGTGTGACCAAGTTTTTACTATTGATGCTGCCTATGCAGCGTCAATAATAAAAACAACTAATGTTAAAAATAATTTAAAAAATAACAAATCATTATATACTCACCGTTCGCGATGCTCCGGTGACCTCCGGCAGGTTCCGGTGCCAAGAATGGTATGGGAAAAGGACCTGCCATGATGTCACGGTCATGTGACCGCGACGTCATCACAGGCCCTGCGCGAGAAGGACCTGCCATGATGTCACGGTCATATATATATCGTGGCTCTGAGCTGTATACTACGTCACTGGGCAATATTCTGCGTAACTGGGCAATATAACACGTGGCTGGGCAATATACTACGTGGCTGGGCAACATACTACGTGGCTGGGCTATATACTACGTGACTGGGCAATATACTATGTGACCGGGCAATATACTACGTGGCTGGGCAATATACTATGTGGCTGTGCAATATACTACGTGGCTGGGCAATATACTTTGTGGCTCTGTGCTGTATACTACATGACTGGTCAATATACTGTGTAACTGGGCGATATACTATGTGGCTGGGCAATATACTATTTGGCTGGGCAAAATACTACGTCACTGGGCAATATACTACGTGCTGGGCAATATACTACGTGACTGGGCAATATACTATGTGGCTGGGCAATATACTATGTGGCTGGGCAATATACTACGTTACTGGGCAATATACTACGTGGCTGGGCAATATACTTTGTGGCTCTGTGCTGTATACTACATGACTGGTCAATATACTGTGTAAGTGGGCAATATACTATGTGGCTGGGAAATATACTACGTAGCTGGGCAATATACTACGTCACTGGGCAATATACTACGTGGCTGGGCAATATACTATGTGGCTGGGTAATATACTACGTCACTGGGCAATATACTACGTGGCTGGGCAATATACTACGTCACTGGGCAATATACTACGTGGCTGGGCAATATACTACGTGACTGGGCAATATACTATGTGGCTGGGCAATATACTACATGACTGGGCAATATACTATGTGGCTGGGCAATATACTACGTCACTGGGCAATATACTATGTGGCTGGGCAATATACTACGTGACTGGGCAATATACTATGTGGCTGGGCAATATACTATGTGACTGGGCAATATACTATGTGACTGGGCAATATACTACGTCACTGGGCAATATACTATGTGGCTGGGCAATATACTACGTGGCTGGGCAATATACTACGTGACTGGGCAATATACTACGTGGCTGGGCAATATACTATGTGGCTGGGTAATATACTATGTGGCTGGCAATATACTACGTGGTTGGGCAATATACTACGTCACTGGGCAATATACTATGTGGCTGGGCAATATACTACGTGACTGGGCAATATACTACGTGACTGGGCAATATACTACGTGGCTGGGCAATATACTACGTGACTGGGCAATATACTATGTGGCTGGGCAATATACTACGTGACTGGGCAATATACTATGTGGCTGGGCAATATACTACGTGACTGGGCAATATACTACGTGACTGGGCGATATACTATGTGGCTGGGCAATATACTATGTGACTGGGCAATATACTACGTGACTGGGCAATATACTACGTCACTGGGCAATATACTATGTGGCTGGGCAATATACTACGTGGCTGGGCAATATACTACGTCACTGGGCAATATACTACGTGACTGGGCAATATACTATGTGGCTGGGCAATATACTATGTGACTGGGCAATATACTACGTGACTGGGCAATATACTACGTCACTGGGCAATATACTATGTGGCTGGGCAATATACTACGTGGCTGGGCAATATACTACGTCACTGGGCAATATACTACGTGGCTGGGCAATATACTACATGACTGGGCAATATACTATGTGGCTGGGCAATATACTACGTCACTGGGCAATATACTACGTGCTGGGCAATATACTACGTGACTGGGCAATATACTATGTGGCTGGGCAATATACTATGTGGCTGGGCAATATACTACGTTACTGGGCAATATACTACGTGGCTGGGCAATATACTTTGTGGCTCTGTGCTGTATACTACATGACTGGTCAATATACTGTGTAAGTGGGCAATATACTATGTGGCTGGGAAATATACTACGTAGCTGGGCAATATACTACGTCACTGGGCAATATACTACGTGGCTGGGCAATATACTATGTGGCTGGGTAATATACTACGTCACTGGGCAATATACTACGTGGCTGGGCAATATACTATGTCACTGGGCAATATACTACGTCACTGGGCAATATACTACGTGGCTGGGCAATATACTATGTCACTGGGCAATATACTACGTGACTGGGCAATATACTATGTGGCTGGGCAATATACTACGTGACTGGCAATATACTATGTGGCTGGGCAATATACTACGTCACTGGGCAATATACTACGTGGCTGGGCAATATACTACGTGACTGGGCAATATACTATGTGGCTGGGCAATATACTATGTGACTGGGCAATATACTACGTGACTGGGCAATATACTACGTCACTGGGCAATATACTATGTGGCTGGGCAATATACTACGTGGCTGGGCAATATTCTACGTGACTGGGCAATATACTACGTGGCTGGGCAATATACTATGTGGCTGGGTAATATACTATGTGGCTGGCAATATACTACGTGATTGGGCAATATACTACGTCACTGGGCAATATACTATGTGGCTGGGCAATATACTACGTGACTGGGCAATATACTACGTGACTGGGCAATATACTACGTGGCTGGGCAATATACTACGTGACTGGGCAATATACTTTGTGGCTCTGTGCTGTATACTACATGACTGGTCAATATACTGTGTAACTGGGCGATATACTATGTGGCTGGGCAATATACTATTTGGCTGGGCAATATACTACGTCACTGGGCAATATACTACGTGCTGGGCAATATACTACGTGACTGGGCAATATACTATGTGGCTGGGCAATATACTATGTGGCTGGGCAATATACTACGTTACTGGGCAATATACTACGTGGCTGGGCAATATACTTTGTGGCTCTGTGCTGTATACTACATGACTGGTCAATATACTGTGTAAGTGGGCAATATACTATGTGGCTGGGAAATATACTACGTAGCTGGGCAATATACTACGTCACTGGGCAATATACTACGTGGCTGGGCAATATACTATGTGGCTGGGTAATATACTACGTCACTGGGCAATATACTACGTGGCTGGGCAATATACTACGTCACTGGGCAATATACTACGTGGCTGGGCAATATACTACGTGACTGGGCAATATACTATGTGGCTGGGCAATATACTACGTGACTGGGCAATATACTATGTGGCTGGGCAATATACTACGTCACTGGGTAATATACTATGTGGCTGGGCAATATACTACGTGACTGGGCAATATACTATGTGGCTGGGCAATATACTATGTGACTGGGCAATATACTATGTGACTGGGCAATATACTACGTCACTGGGCATTATACTATGTGGCTGGGCAATATACTACGTGGCTGGACAATATACTACGTGACTGGGCAATATACTACGTGGCTGGGCAATATACTATGTGGCTGGGTAATATACTATGTGGCTGGCAATATACTACGTGGTTGGGCAATATACTACGTCACTGGGCAATATACTATGTGGCTGGGCAATATACTACGTGACTGGGCAATATACTACGTGACTGGGCAATATACTACGTGGCTGGGCAATATACTACGTGACTGGGCAATATACTATGTGGCTGGGCAATATACTACGTGACTGGGCAATATACTACGTGACTGGGCAATATACTATGTGGCTGGGCAATATACTACGTGACTGGGCAATATACTACGTGACTGGGCGATATACTATGTGGCTGGGCAATATACTATGTGACTGGGCAATATACTACGTGACTGGGCAATATACTACGTCACTGGGCAATATACTATGTGGCTGGGCAATATACTACGTGGCTGGGCAATATACTACGTCACTGGGCAATATACTACGTGACTGGGCAATATACTATGTGGCTGGGCAATATACTATGTGACTGGGCAATATACTACGTGACTGGGCAATATACTACGTCACTGGGCAACATACTATGTGGCTGGGCAATATACTACGTGGCTGGGCAATATACTACGTCACTGGGCAATATACTACGTGGCTGGGCAATATACTACATGACTGGGCAATATACTATGTGGCTGGGCAATATACTACGTCACTGGGCAATATACTACGTGCTGGGCAATATACTACGTGACTGGGCAATATACTATGTGGCTGGGCAATATACTATGTGGCTGGGCAATATACTACGTTACTGGGCAATATACTATGTGGCTGGGCAATATACTTTGTGCCTCTGTGCTGTATACTACATGACTGGTCAATATACTGTGTAAGTGGGCAATATACTATGTGGCTGGGAAATATACTACGTAGCTGGGCAATATACTACATCACTGGGCAATATACTACGTGGCTGGGCAATATACTATGTGGCTGGGTAATATACTACGTCACTGGGCAATATGCTACGTGGCTGGGCAATATACTATGTCACTGGGCAATATACTACGTCACTGGGCAATATACTACGTGGCTGGGCAATATACTATGTGGCTGGGCAATATACTACGTGGTTGGGCAATATACTACGTCACTGGGCAATATACTATGTGGCTGGGCAATATACTACGTGACTGGGCAATATACTACGTGACTGGGCAATATACTACGTGGCTGGGCAATATACTACGTGACTGGGCAATATACTATGTGGCTGGGCAATATACTACGTGACTGGGCAATATACTACGTGACTGGGCAATATACTATGTGGCTGGGCAATATACTACGTGGCTGGGCAATATACTACGTCACTGGGCAATATACTACGTGGCTGGGCAATATACTACATGACTGGGCAATATACTACGTGACTGGGCAATGTACTACGTCACTGGGCAATATACTATGTGGCTGGGCAATATACTATGTGGCTGGGCAATATAGTACGTGGCTGGGCAATATAGTACGTGGCTGGGCAATATACTACATGGACATGCATATTCTAGAATACCCGATGCGTTAGAATCGGGCCACCATCTAGTTATATATAAAAAGCTATCCATTGATTATATTGAAGGGAAAGTAGCTCCTTGTTGACTAGGGCCGAGTCATGGCAGCTACATGGTCTACCTCTGTTGCACGTACATCCTTGGTTACATGGTAAAGCTACCGTTTTTGTGTTTGCATTAAATAGATATGTACTATGCAAAATCTAAGGTTTGGACAAGTGCGCCTGTTAAGACGTATAACCATTGTAGTCTTGCTCCATATCTGTTTGCATCTTTCCAGACGGCCTTGTATAGGAGCAGCTTGCAGTAATTAGAAGCATCAGGATGGCTGATCAGGGTGATAACTCTGCTGCTTCTCTCTTCCTCATGATTTATTGAGTCCTTTTTGCAAATCCTCCCTTTTAGTAAAGGAAATAAAGAGTGATAAGAAATTCAGTGGTTGTGCTGACTCCCCGAGCCCTTCCCTGCAGTACTGCTGGCAGGTCACATAGAAGGGCAATACACTGGAGCGGACGCCTTATTGATCAGTGCCCCAGGGGTTGACAAGTGAATAAAGGAATAATAGAAAAATGGAGTTAAATACGGCATTCAATGCGCTTCGTAAAAGAAAAACACGCTCTGCTAATGCCATCTCTTCAAGGTCTGATGCAACAAGCTGAGAGCGCTCACCCATGTAACTCTTTAGTTAACCTATTCTTAACCTATTCACTGTTGTCTTTGGGTCACGATATGTTATAAGTTATTGTTTTGGTTCTCCTGTGTTATAAAAGGTAGAAAATAAATGTCTGACAGCACTAGAAAAATCAATTATATATGGAGAAAGATTGATAGAAGTATAGACTGCATAGCCGCAATGCAGGTAAAAATTCATATATTCAATGTTCACATATATCTTAGCATGATCGGTCATGTTTGTTTCCTATAGCAATGCAGTCAAAGCAGCCTGTACCTGCACATTTATATATTTTACCATGTGGAGGCACAGAGGGGGCACTCTTACTGGGTGGAGGCACAAAGGGGGCACTGTTATCATGTTGAGGCACAAAGGGGGCACTATTACCATATGGAGACACAGTGAGGGTACTATTACCATATGGAGACAAAGTGGGGGCACTATTACCATGTGGAGACACAGAGGGGGCACTATTCCCACATGGAGGCACAGAGGGGGCCCTATTACCATGTGGAGGCACAGAGGGGGCACTATTACCATGTGGAGACACAGAGGGGGCCCTATTGCCATGTGGAGTCACCGAGGGGGCCCTATTACTGTGTGATGTGTGGAGACCCGGAGAGGGCACTTTTACAGTGTGGAGGTACAAAGGAGACACTATTACCATGTGGAGGCACAGATGCGGTACTATTACAGTGTGGAGGCAGAGAGGGAGTACTATTACTGTGTTGAGGTACAGATGGGGCACTATTACAGAGTGGAAGCACAGGGGGGCACTATTACTGTGTGGAGGCACAGAGTGGATGCTATTGCCATGTGGATCCATAGTGGTGGCACCATCACAGTGTGGAGGCACTAAAGGGGCATTTGGAGGCACAAGGGGGGAACTATTACATTGTAAAAGCACAGTGGGCGTTATTACCATGTGGATGCACAGAATGGACACTTACCATATGGAGGCAGGGGGGCACTACTACCATGTGGAGACACAGAGGGGGCACTATCACCATGTAGAGGATTAGAAGGGGAACCCTTAACCATGTGGAGGCGCAGAGGGAAATTTGAGCATGAAAAACATGGATAGAACAAAGCTGTGACTCACAGACATCTTGATGAGGCCTTAGGCTGTTTTTAATTATAGCTGGATCCTAACTGCCCTTTAAATTTGTAGGCTTAGGCCCCGAAGAGAAAAGTTTCATAAAGAAGTTTCAAATCTGAGGAGTGTAATTTGTATATGGACCCACTCACTTTCAAATGGTTTTATCAGTATAGTCTATATGCCAATAATGCAGTTCAAAATTCACATATTTAAAGGGATTATGTCACCAAGTTTTTGCTACCTCATCTGAGATGTATGACTTAGTTTATTGGATGCCACAGTTAACCCTGCCCACACCACAGCTATACCTGACCAAACCACAGCTGGCCCCACCCACACCATAGCTGACCCCGCCCACATCATAGTTTTCTGTGTGTTCTGTGTATTGACAGTGAGCTGCTAATCAGAGGAGAGGGTGTGGTTTAGCCACTTGACAACAGGGAACTAGTCTGAATAGTGACAATCTCCTGCTGATAAAAATTAATTTTATGGAAACAACAGAAAACAGCCTAATAAGTGACACATCCCTAAAATCCGTGTCTCATCCCCTATGGCATGCTGTCCTTAGATTACATAGCAAAAACCTGCTGACAGATTCCCTTTAATGATCCCTAGAGAAGAGCGAGTCAATTCTAACCAACAAATCGAATTAATTTAGAATTTCAACAAAAATTCCAGCAAGGTCCTTTGCCTTTTCAGGTGCAAGAACAACACTAATGGCAAGTAGGTGTGTACTACTACACAAAAACAAGTGTCAAAAGAGTTGTCTAGCCTTAGGCTACAAGTCTGCAGTCACTCCATGTGACTGAAGACTTGAGAATTCTCACATCGTGCAAACGGTCTGCTGTGTGGATTATCCGGTGCTGGCACCTATATTATTATTATTATTATTATTTATTGTTATAGCGCCATTTATTCCATGGCGCTTTACATGTGAGGAGGGGTATACATAATAAAAACAAGTACAATAATCTTAAACAATACAAGTCATAACTGGTACAGGAGGAGAGAGGACCCTGCCCGCGAGGGCTCACAATCTACAAGGGATGGGTGAGGATACAGTAGGTGAGGGTAGAGCTGGTCATGCAGCGGTTTGGTCGATCGGTGGTTACTGCAGGTTGTAGGCTTGTCTGAAGAGGTGGGTCTTCAGGTTCTTTTTTGTATTCTATATGCATACTCCCGGGCACATACCGACTAGACTGTTTCCAGCCTCGCTCATTACACTTGCTTTGAGCGTGGCTATTCGGAATGTGACCACATGTATGCAAATCACATACTTGAAGTCACATGCCCATCTCTTCCAGTTCTGGCACTGGATACTCCTCACAGCGCGCAGTGCGCACAATGTGAGGACTAACAAGTCTGCAGTCACTTGTAGCTTCAGAGCAGACTACCCCTTTAAAAGACAAATTCTTCTCTTCTACATCTTTAACAGCTGCCGGAAATAAATGAATGGATGGTAAGCAGACATCTCAATCTAACTAAGCAGTCTCATTAACACTGAAGAGTTAACGCGCATCCGTCTCCTCCGCTCCCGGTGAAAACTAAACTCACCGGAATCTTCAGCATTTTGTATTTCACACTCAGATGCTTCTTTTAGTTGCACCAGATCTGCCGCTAATTGCTTATTCATGCCCGGCAGTCTCAGCAGGACCTTATAAGATGCCTCAGCTTCTCAACACGCAGCCAGTATGCCAATAGAAAATTAATTTTTAAACCTCTCTCGCCAAGTTGTGTGAAAAGGAATTCAAAATAAGGAGATTTCATTATGAGTAATGTGTCAGCCTGCATTATCCCGTGCTTTGCAGGAGATAAAAGGCAACACGGAGGGCTCATAAGGTGGCGAAATTTCCATATTTGTTTTAAATTGTTATTATGGCTGCTTCGCGCAATGACACTAGTGAGCAGAGATGGAAAGACGGTGATTAACTGTGTACTGCCCATCACCACGCCGTCGCTGTGCATGTAAAAGCCCTTTTGCCAGAAGCGAGGATTCGGTAAGCGCCGCTCTGTGTTACGCTACTGATGTTCTAAACCCTAAAGAAAAATACAAAGAAAAAGAAAATGATGATATAACTGACAAAAAAAACCTTCCCATAAACGTACATTATGTGATAAATCCAATATTAGGGAGCAAGAAAACTTTTTCAAGCAATGTCTTGTAAGTTCAGTTCATCTAAATTAAAAAAACAAAAACAAAACAAAAACCTGATCCCTTTTTGGGTATGCAGCTCCTATGTAAGCTTATGCATTTCTATTAAAGATCAGAGAATCGATTGCAAACAAACCAAATTAGTGTCGACTCGAGTTTTCCAAAATGTATGCATGTAAATTGTCTCTTCGGAGAGGTAGAGGATTAAAACTCTAGCACCATCTATTGGAAGTAGCAATCCAAAAAAGGAATATCGACCCTTTAATGAGCCTTGCCTCATGAATTAGGATTAGTGATGGGCGAACAACTAGATGTTTGGGTCCGGCAAAACAGTTAAAAAAAGTTTGGTTCGGGTACCAGAACACTACACGAACCCGAGCCACATTCAGATCAATGGGGGGCTCCAACATCCATGGTTTGCCATGCTGTCATTTGCATGACAATGTGCAGAACACTGCCTCTGATCTGTGGTAAGATTATTACCAGCAGTCAAAGAGATGCCTTTAGAATGCTGTCAGATGACAGCGTGAGCAAGCAGCTAAAGTTTACCTCTGGTCACAGAGGCATCAGCAGATAAGAGAGTATGACCCCATCAGCCTACACCTGCTGCTAATAACAGTGAGAGAAGGTGTGGCTGATGGGAGTATTCATAATCCGGCACCTGCGCTATAACTTAATACATTTTTTTTAAATGACATGGGGTCTTACTATTTTTGATAACCAGCATGGTAATACTGACAGCTGTGAGATGCAAGCCTCAGCTTTCAACTTTATCATGGCTGGTTATCAAGAACAAAGGGCCCTCATGCTGTTTTTTTTAAATTACTTTAAAACATAAATGTTAAAAAATTGCATGGTGTCCCCCTTCATTTTTGACAACCAGCTAAGCGAAAACAAACAGCTGGGGGCTGGTAGTCTTAGGCTGGTAAGGGGCCATTGATATTGCCCCCCCTAGCCTAAAAATAACAACTTGCAGCTGCCCCAGAGAAGGTGCATCTATTCTCGCCCCCTCTCTGTTGGTGTCCCTCAAGGCTCTGTCCTTGAGCCTTTACTGTTCTCAATCTATACAATCGGCCTGGGACAACTCATAAGGTCCTATGGCTTCCAGTACCATCTATATGCTGATGACACTCAGATCTACCTCTCTGGCCCAGATGTCACCTCTCTGCTCTCCAGAATCCCAGAGTGTCTATCAGCCATATCCTGCTTCTTCTCCTCTCGCTTCCTCAAGCTCAATGTGGACAAATCTGAACTAATTATCTTTCCTTCATCTTGCATATCCTCCCTACCTGATCTATCTATCAAAATAAATGAAATCACACTTTCCCCTGTCCCCAAAATCCGCTGCCTCGGAGTAACCCTTGACTCTGCTCTGTCCTTCAAACCGCATGTCCAAGCTTTCGCCATCTTCTGTCACCTCCAGCTCAAAAATATTTCCAGAATCCATCCTTTCCTCAACCCTCACGCTACCAAAATGCTTGTGCATGCCCTAATCATCTCCCACCTCAACTACTGCAACATCCTCCTCTGTGGCCTACCTTCTAACACTCTCGCACCCTTCCAGTCTGTCCTTAACTCTGCTGCCCGACTAATTAATCTCTCTCTTCGCTACACTCCTGCTTCCCTTCTTTGCAAATCCCTTCACTGGCTCCCAATTTTCCAGCGTATCCAGTTTAAACTGCTAACACTGACCTAAAAAGCCATCCATAACCTTTCTCCACCATATGTTTCCGAACTAGTCCCTCAATATCTTCCCTCACGTAATCTGCGGTCCTCCTTCTCTCCTCCACGCTTATTCGCTCCTCACTCAATCGCCTCCAAGACATCTCCCGAATATCCCCCATCCTCTGGAATTCTGTGCCCCAATATGTCTGGTTATCCACCACATTTGGATCCTTCAAAAGAAACCTGAAAACCCACCTCTTCATGGAAGCTTACAACCTGTAATGACCACACGACCACCTCAACACCATCGGAGCTACTGCAACCCTCGACCTACTATTTCTTTCCCCATAATCCTGTAGAATTTATGCCCACAAGGGCAGGGTCCTCTTACCTCTGTACCAGTCTGTCATTGTTAGCTTTGTTTACTGTGAGTGATATTTGTATTTTGATGTAACCCCTTCTCATGTACAGCACCATGGAATTAATGGTGCTATATAAATAAATGATAATAATAATTAGATGCACCAAATCTGGCACTTTGCCACTTTCTGGGGTGGCGTCAAGTGGGGTTCATATTTGTGGGGTTGATGTCACCTTGGTATTTTCAGATGACATCAAGTCCAGCAGTTATTAATGGAAAGGTGTCTATAAGACATAGTCATATCGTCAATGAAAAAGTCCTTTGTATGAAACACAAAAACACACCGTTTTACAAATTTATTTAAAAATAACAAACACAGTTATACTCACCAGTAGAGTTGAGCGACCTTGACCTTTTTAGAGTCGAGCCGGGTTTTGCGAAACCCGACTATGTCCAAAGTCGGGTCGAGTGAAATCGGCCGATTATGACGTAAAGTCGGGATCGACCGAAACACGAAACCCAATGCAAGTCAATGGGGCAGCATAGTCGGCAGTGAGTGGGGGCCAGGAAAACACCTAGAGTGCCCATTTTAATGTCAAAACCATCCATTCTTCTTAATGAAGCTTGTCAAGCGTAATTTACCTTAAAATAATTGGAAGGCATTTGAAATTGGGGGTCATTTGGCTAAAGTTGTGGGGGGTAGGGCTGGTTCAAGTAATTAGTGGGCCCAGTAAATCTGGACCACGTCACGGCAGTGGAGCAGGGAGAGGTAAGTATTTCAACTTTGCAAGTGCTGTGATCCTGAGCAAGCAGGGGGGGCCCACTCGTTGGCATTGGCACTGGCACAGGGCCCCTCAAAGTACAGCGGTGTGTTTGCACGGCGGGGGCGCCTCCCACCGGCAGCAACACTTTTGCGTACTATGAGAGGCCCTGTGCCAGTGACGTCGCCAACTAGTATTCCTCCCCCCACCTGATGAAGGAACCTGCACTTTCATCTGCACCTTCCTCTTTGTCCCCGTGTAAGGTGGTATGGTATGCGGGAAGAGCAACCTGACTTTCAGCAGGGTCACAATGTTGTTGTGTAGCGTGCACGGGGAATGTTGCGTTATGGGTCAATGTACCAGCAGACTCATCTATCACTGGCTGGGCAATGGGCACGATGAAGTGGAAACACAGATATAGGCCCAAAGAATAAAGTGGGCTAAATGCAGTTCAAAATTGGTAACACAGGAATAACCAGGGGGCATTGCAGTGGAGGACAACTGGAATGAGAGGCTGACACAGAGAGTAGGGCCAAATCAGTAAGTAGTCGAAATGCAGTTCAAAATTGGCAACCGTAGTAAACAGGCGGCACAGCTTTGTTCAGTGGAGGAGAACAGCAAGGAGTGGCAGACACCGATAGTAGGCCCCAACCCAACTAGTAGGCCAAATGCAGTCTAACATTAACAACTACTTAACGAGAGGCTGAAAATGGAATTTCAGGACAGGAAACCAGGAGAACAGCAAGGAGTGGCAGACACCGATAGTAGGCCCCAAACCAACTAGTACGCCAAATGCAGTTGTTCCATTTAACCACAATTTAATGAGAGCCTGAAGATAGAAGCTCAGGAAAGGCAACCTGGGGAACACCTTGGAGTGTAACACACCATCTCTCTCCACCCGATACCCATTTTGTAGGCCTAATGCAGTGTAGTTTTCTACAACTACTAAACGAGAGTCGGAAGATCGAAGCAATGGCGAGGAAACCTGGAGAACACCTTGGAGTGTAACACACCATCTCTCTCCACCCCATTCCCCATTTTTTAGGCCTAATGCAGCCTACTTTCCGACACCTACTAAACGAGAGCATGAAGATCGAAGCTCAGGAAAGGCAACCTGGGGAACACCTTGGAGTGTAACAACAACCTCTCTCTACACCACGGAAGGGCTGATTCTTAGGAAGGAAGGCTGTTGTAAATAAGCATTGCGCGTCCGAGGGTGATTATATTCTTATTCGGTATCTACTCACCCTCGGACGCGCCATGCTTCTTGATTTGTAATTAATGTTTATTTGCAATGTGCTTTTGACTTACTCAATTATTTTTTTAATTATTGATTTTATTAAATTAATAGTTTAACATCTTATTGGAAATAATTTAAAGGAGACGCGACAGGACAACACTCGGTGGATGCCATATCTGTGTTAACAACTCCAAAAAACTTTCAGTTAACTTCTTGCAGGAGAAAGAAATTGTAGCTGTTGGACCTTTGTAGTACAGTTCCAGATATTTGTTGTGTGTTTGTTTTGATTGTTAAAATGTCTGCATTTGAGATCTCAACACGATCTTATTTTTTATAATCAAATTAATTTTTTAAATATTTTATTAGGTTGGTTCAAGGGGTACACGGGCCGCAGTAGACAGGTCAGTGGAGGCCTAGTGGAAGGAGGGACCGCAGATGCGCCACTGTTTCACCCATACACAATTAGTAGGCCTAATGCAGCGTAGTTTCCAACAGCTACTAAACGAGAGCCGGAAGATCGAAGCTCAGGAAAGGCAACCTGGGGAACACCTTGGAGTGTAACAACAACCTCTCTCTACACCACGGAAGGGCTGATTCTTAGGAAGGAAGGCTGTTGTAAATAAGCATTGCGCGTCCGAGGGTGATTATATTCTTATTCGGTATCTACTCACCCTCGGACGCGCCATGCTTCTTGATTTGTAATTAATGTTTATTTGCAATGTGCTTTTGACTTACTCAATTATTTTTTTAATTATTGATTTTATTAAATTAATAGTTTAACATCTTATTGGAAATAATTTAAAGGAGACGCGACAGGACAACACTCGGTGGATGCCATATCTGTGTTAACAACTCCAAAAAACTTTCAGTTAACTTCTTGCAGGAGAAAGAAATTGTAGCTGTTGGACCTTTGTAGTACAGTTCCAGATATTTGTTGTGTGTTTGTTTTGATTGTTAAAATGTCTGCATTTGAGATCTCAACACGATCTTATTTTTTATAATCAAATTAATTTTTTAAATATTTTATTAGGTTGGTTCAAGGGGTACACGGGCCGCAGTAGACAGGTCAGTGGAGGCCTAGTGGAAGGAGGGACCGCAGACAGGCATCGAAGGCCTAAAATAATCACACATGGCTGTAGGCAATTTTAAATTGGTTCCAGGGGTACACGGGCAGCAGTGGTGTGGTCAGTGGAGGCCTAGTGGAAGGAGTGACCACAGACAGGCATCGAAGGCCTAAAATATTAACACATGGCTGTAGGCAATTTTAAATTGGTTCCAGGGGTACTTGGGCAGCAGTGCCCTGGTCAGTGTAGTAGTAGTTGAAAGAATGGACCGCAGACAGGCATCGAAGGCCTAAAATAAAAAAATTGGGCTGGCTGTAGGCAATTTTAAATTGGTTCCAGGGTTACACGGGCAGCAGTGGTGTGGTCAGTGGAGGCCTAGTGGAAGGAGTGACCGCAGACAGGCATCGAAGGCCTAAAATAATCACACATGGCTGTAGGCAATTTTAAATTGGTTCCAGGGGTACACGGGCAGCAGTGGTGTGGTCAGTGGAGGCCTAGTGGAAGGAGTGACCACAGACAGGCATCGAAGGCCTAAAATATTAACACATGGCTGTAGGCAATTTTAAATTGGTTCCAGGGGTACTTGGGCAGCAGTGCCCTGGTCAGTGTAGTAGTAGTTGAAAGAATGGACCGCAGACAGGCATCGAAGGCCTAAAATAAAAAAATTGGGCTGGCTGTAGGCAATTTTAAATTGGTTCCAGGGGTACACGGGCAGCAGTGGTGTGGTCAGTGGAGGCCTAGTGGAAGGAGTGACCGCAGACAGGCATCGAAGGCCTAAAATAATAACACATGGCTGTAGGCAATTTTAAATTGGTTCCAGGGTTACACGGGCAGCAGTGGTGTGGTCAGTGGAGGCCTAGTGGAAGGAGTGACCGCAGACAGGCATCGAAGGCCTAAAATAATCACACATGGCTGTAGGCAATTTTAAATTGGTTCCAGGGGTACACGGGCAGCAGTGGTGTGGTCAGTGGAGGCCTAGTGGAAGGAGTGACCACAGACAGGCATCGAAGGCCTAAAATATTAACACATGGCTGTAGGCAATTTTAAATTGGTTCCAGGGGTACTTGGGCAGCAGTGCCCTGGTCAGTGTAGTAGTAGTTGAAAGAATGGACCGCAGACAGGCATCGAAGGCCTAAAATAAAAAAATTGGGCTGGCTGTAGGCAATTTTAAATTGGTTCCAGGGGTACACGGGCAGCAGTGGTGTGGTCAGTGGAGGCCTAGTGGAAGGAGTGACCGCAGACAGGCATCGAAGGCCTAAAATAATAACACATGGCTGTAGGCAATTTTAAATTGGTTCCAGGGTTACACGGGCAGCAGTGGTGTGGTCAGTGGAGGCCTAGTGGAAGGAGTGACCGCAGACAGGCATCGAAGGCCTAAAATAATCACACATGGCTGTAGGCAATTTTAAATTGGTTCCAGGGGTACACGGGCAGCAGTGGTGTGGTCAGTGGAGGCCTAGTGGAAGGAGTGACCACAGACAGGCATCGAAGGCCTAAAATATTAACACATGGCTGTAGGCAATTTTAAATTGGTTCCAGGGGTACTTGGGCAGCAGTGCCCTGGTCAGTGTAGTAGTAGTTGAAAGAATGGACCGCAGACAGGCATCGAAGGCCTAAAATAAAAAAATTGGGCTGGCTGTAGGCAATTTTAAATTGGTTCCAGGGGTACACGGGCAGCAGTGGTGTGGTCAGTGGAGGCCTAGTGGAAGGAGTGACCGCAGACAGGCATCGAAGGCCTAAAATAATAACACATGGCTGTAGGCAATTTTAAATTGGTTCCAGGGTTACACGGGCAGCAGTGGTGTGGTCAGTGGAGGCCTAGTGGAAGGAGTGACCGCAGACAGGCATCGAAGGCCTAAAATAATCACACATGGCTGTAGGCAATTTTAAATTGGTTCCAGGGGTACACGGGCAGCAGTGGTGTGGTCAGTGGAGGCCTAGTGGAAGGAGTGACCACAGACAGGCATCGAAGGCCTAAAATATTAACACATGGCTGTAGGCAATTTTAAATTGGTTCCAGGGGTACTTGGGCAGCAGTGCCCTGGTCAGTGTAGTAGTAGTTGAAAGAATGGACCGCAGACAGGCATCGAAGGCCTAAAATAAAAAAATTGGGCTGGCTGTAGGCAATTTTAAATTGGTTCCAGGGGTACACGGGCAGCAGTGGTGTGGTCAGTGGAGGCCTAGTGGAAGGAGTGACCGCAGACAGGCATCGAAGGCCTAAAATAATAACACATGGCTGTAGGCAATTTTAAATTGGTTCCAGGGTTACACGGGCAGCAGTGGTGTGGTCAGTGGAGGCCTAGTGGAAGGAGTGACCGCAGACAGGCATCGAAGGCCTAAAATAATCACACATGGCTGTAGGCAATTTTAAATTGGTTCCAGGGGTACACGGGCAGCAGTGGTGTGGTCAGTGGAGGCCTAGTGGAAGGAGTGACCACAGACAGGCATCGAAGGCCTAAAATATTAACACATGGCTGTAGGCAATTTTAAATTGGTTCCAGGGGTACACGGGCAGCAGTGGTCTGGTCAGTGGAAGTCTAGTGGAAGGAGTGACCGCAGACAGGCTTCCAAGGCCTAACATAACAAAATTGGGCTGGCTGTAGGCACTTTAAATTGGTTCCAGGGGTACATGGGCAGCAGTGGTCTGGTCAGTGGAAGTCTAGTGGAAGGAGTGACCGCAGACAGGCTTCCAAGGCCTAACATAACAAAATTGGGCTGGCTGTAGGCACTTTAAATTGGTTCCAGGGGTACATGGGCAGCAGTGTATGGTCAGTGGAAGTCTAGTGGAAGGAGTGACGGCAGACAGTCTTCGAAGGCCTAACACAACAAAATTGGGCTGGCTGTAGGCACTTTAAATTGGTTCCAGGGGTACATGGGCAGCAGTGTATGGTCAGTGGAAGTCTAGTGGAAGGAGTGACCGCAGACAGGCTTCGAAGGCCTAACATAACAAAAATGTCAAAACAATGGTATTGTCAGTGCCAGGCATTGAAGGATGTCAGCGCCTAGACTACACATTGGTGAAGCTGTGAGAGATAATTTTGCTAGTGGTAGAGCACTGTTTGAGCTGGGGGGGGGGGAACTGGCTTGTGGCCGGCGGTACAGGCACAGGGCCCCTCATATTACAACGGTGAGTCTGACGTTGGGTGCGCACCACCACCGCCAGAGACACTTTATTGTACTATGAGGGACCCAGTGGCAGTGCCGTCGACCAAAAGCGGCCACACCCACCTCTTCAGACAAACAGCACTATCAAGGGTCCAAGCGCAAAGTGGCGATAGCACGACCCCGTGTGGGGAGTTTGGCCATTTCGTGAGGTGGAAACATGTCGTATGCTGGACAATCAGGTGAAGAAAATTACGAGATTGGAAAAGTCATTCAGAATAGTCCACAGGCAAGACCTTTTCATAGGAAAGCTAGGTGTCAGCCGGGCAGGGTGGGGCAAAAGATTTTGAAATCCAGTTGTGGTTCATTTTAATGAAGGTTAGATCATCTACATTTTGGGTAGCCAGACGAGTCCTTTTTTCTGTTAGTATTGAACCTGCAGCACTGAATACTCTTTCTGATAGGACACTAGCTGCCGGGCAAGCAAGCTCCTGCAATGCATATTCTGCCAATTCTGGCCAGGTGTCTAATTTGGATGCCCAGTAATCAAATGGGAATGACGGTTGAGGGAGAACGTCGATAAGGGATGAAAAATAGTTTGTAACCATACTGGACAAATGTTGTCTCCTGTCACTTTGAATTGATGCTGCAGTACCTGTCCTGTCTGCGGTCATAGCAAAATCACTCCACAACCTGGTCAGAAAACCCCTCTGGCCAACGCCACTTCTGATTTCTGCCCCTCTAACACCTCTGGTCTGCTGGCCCCTGGAGCTCGTGTGAGAACGATCACGGGCGCTGTGTGCAGGGAATGCCAGAAGCAAACGGTCAACAAGAGTTGATTGTTTTGTTGCTAATATTAGTTCCAAGTTCTCATGTGGCATAATATTTTGCAATTTGCCTTTATAGCGAGGATCAAGGAGGCAGGCCAACCAGTAATCGTCATCGTTCATCATTTTTGTAATGCGTGTGTCCCTTTTGAGGATACGCAAGGCATAATCCGCCATGTGGGCCAAAGTTCCCATTGTCAAATCTGCGGTTGTGCTTGGTTGAGGGGCAGTTGCAGGCAAATCTACGTCACTTATGTCCCTCAAAAAACCAGAACCCGGCCTTGCCACGCCACCAATTTCCCGTGCCCCCGGGAAAGCTTCCTCATTAAAAATATACTCATCCCCATCATCCTCCTCGTCCTCCACCTCCTCTTCGCCCGGTACCTCGTCATGTACACTGCCCTGACCAGACAATCGCTGACTGTCATCAAGGCTTTCCTCTTCCTCTGGTGCAGACGCCTGATCCTTTATGTGCGTCAAACTTTGCATCAGCAGACGCATTAGGGGGATGCTCATGCTTATTATGGCGTTGTCTGCACTAACCAGCCGTGTGCATTCCTCAAAACACTGAAGGACTTGACACATGTCTTGAATCTTCGACCACTGCACACCTGACAACTCCATGTCTGCCATCCTACTGCCTGCCCGTGTATGTGTATCCTCCCACAAAAACATAACAGCCCGCCTCTGTTCGCACAGTCTCTGAAGCATGTGCAGTGTTGAGTTCCACCTTGTTGCAACGTCTATGATTAGGCGATGCTGGGGAAGGTTCAAAGAACGCTGATAGGTCTGCATACGGCTGGAGTGTACAGGCGAACGGCGGATATGTGCGCAAAGTCCACGCACTTTGAGGAGCAGGTCGGATAACCCCGGATAACTTTTCAGGAAGCACTGCACCACCAGGTTTAAGGTGTGAGCCAGGCAAGGAATGTGTTTCAGTTGGGAAAGGGAGATGGCAGCCATGAAATTCCTTCCGTTATCACTCACTACCTTGCCTGCCTCAAGATCTACAGTGCCCAGCCACGACTGCGTTTCTTGCTGCAAGAACTCGGACAGAACTTCCGCGGTGTGTCTATTGTCGCCCAAACACTTCATAGCCAATACAGCCTGCTGACGTATGCCAGTAGCTGCCCCATAATGGGAGACCTGGTGTGCAACAGTGGCAGGTGCGGATGGAGTGTTTGTGCGACTGCGGTCTGTGGACGAGCTCTTGCTTCTGCAGGAGGACGAGGAGGAGGAGGAGGAGGAGGGGGTGCGAACGGCTACAGACAACTGTTTACTAGACCGTGGGCTAGGCAGAACTGTCCCAAACTTGCTGTCCCCTGTGGACCCTGAATCCACCACATTTACCCAGTGTGCCGTGATGGACACGTAACGTCCCTGGCCATGCCTACTGGTCCATGCATCTGTTGTCAGGTGCACCTTTGTGCTCACAGATTGCCTGAGTGCATGGACGATGCGCTCTTTAACATGCTGGTGGAGGGCTGGGATGGCTTTTCTGGAAAAAAAGTGTCGACTGGGTAGCTCGTAGCGTGGTACAGCGTAGTCCATCAGGTCTTTGAAAGCTTCGCTTTCAACTAACCGGTAGGGCATCATCTCTAACGAGATTAGTCTAGCTATGTGGGCGTTCAAACCCTGTGTACGCGGATGCGAGGCTAAGTACTTCCTTTTTCTAACCATAGTCTCATGTAGGGTGAGCTGGACTGGAGAGATGGAGATCGTGGAACTAGCGGGGGTGCCGGTGGACATGGCAGACTGAGAGACGGTGGGAGATGGTATTGTTGCCGCCGGTGCCCTAGATGCAGTGTTTCCTACTACGAAACTGGTGATTCCCTGACCCTGACTGCTTTGGCCTGGCAAAGATACCTGCACAGATACAGCAGGTGGTGCGCTAAATGGTGGTCCTACACTGCCGGAAGGGATGTTGCGTTGATGACTAGCTTCATTGGCCGAGGGTGCAACAACCTTAAGGGACGTTTGGTAGTTAGTCCAAGCTTTCAAATGCATGGTGGTTAAATGTCTATGCATGCAACTAGTATTGAGACTTTTCAGATTCTGACCTCTGCTTAAGGAAGTAGAACATTTTTGACAGATGACTTTGCGCTGATCAATTGGATGTTGTTTAAAAAAATGCCAGACTGCACTCTTTCTAGCATCGGATACCTTTTCAGGCATTGCAGACTGAGCTTTAACCGGATGGCCACGCTGTCCTCCACCAGGTTTTGGCTTTGCCACGCGTTTTGGGCAAGATACGGGCCCGGCAGATGGAACCTGTGGCGATGTTGATGCCTGCTGCGGCCCCTCCTCCTCCTCTGCTTCAGAACTGCTGCCGCCTGCACCCTGTTCCCCCAATGGCTGCCAATCGGGGTCAAGAACTGGGTCATCTAATAACTCTTCTTGTACCTCCTGCGCAACTTCGTCTGTGTCACCGTGTCGTTCGGTGGTATAGCGTTCGTGATGGGGCAACATAGTCTCATCAGGGTCTGATTCTTGATCAGCACCCTGCGAGGGCAATGTTGTGGTCTGAGTCAAAGGACCAGCATAGTAGTCTGGCTGTGGCTGTGCGTCAGTGCACTCCATGTCAGATTCAATTTGTAATGGGCATGGACTGTTAACTGCTTCACTTTCTAAGCCAGGGACGGTATGTGTAAAGAGCTCCATGGAGTAACCCGTTGTGTCGCCTGCTGCATTCTTCTCTGTTGTTGTTTTTGCTGAAGAGGACAAGGAAGTGACTTGTCCCTGACCGTGAACATCCACTAACGACGCGCTGCTTTTACTTTTACCAGTTTCACGAGAGGAGGCAAAAGAGCTAGAGGCTGAGTCAGCAAGATAAGCCAAAACTTGCTCTTGCTGCTCCGGCTTTAAAAGCGGTTTTCCTAATCCCAGAAAAGGGAGCGTTCGAGGCCTTGTGTAGCCGGACGACGAACCTGGCTCCACAGCTCCAGACTTAGGTGCAATATTTTTTTCCCCACGACCACCTGATGCTCCACCACTACCACTACCCTCATTACCAGCTGACAATGAACGCCCCCGGCCACGACCTCTTCCACTAGACTTCCTCATTGTTTTAAAAACGTAACCAAACTAACGTTATTTGTTGCAGTCACACAACTTACACGGTGAGCTATAACTTCAGTATGATTTAGCTACCCCTTTACAGGTTGGTGAGACCACCGCGAAAATCAGGCACAATGTTACACACTCTTTTTTTGGTGGCTGCAAATTAGAGAGATGCCCCACACGCAGGACTGTCACTGAAGCACAAATGTTAATATTAATGTCACACTATTATTTGTTTTTTATTTTTATTTTTTTCAGGAACACTTTAGAAACCCCCCCAAAAAAAAAAAATTGATTTTTGCAGGGAGAATTTAGAAAACAAATGTAACAAACTATATGCTTTCTATGGGCCACTGAGTGAGAGATGACGCACACAGGAATCAGGAGTGGCACACAAGCCCAGAGGCCAATATTTTTCTACCAATGATTGATGGAGTTATTTTCTCTGGTAGATTTTGGAACCCAAATCAAGGAAAAAAAATATAGGCTTTCTATGGACCACAATTGGAGAGAGAGAGAGAGAGAGAGAGAGAGAGATGGCACACCCAGGAGTCAAGACTGGCACACAAGCAGAAAGGCCAATATTAATCTCCCACTGTTTTTTTTTTTTTTTTTTTTTTTTCAGGGAGACTTTAGAAAAAAAAAAATAAAAAAAATATGATTTTATCAGGAAGAATTTAGAAACCAAATAAAATAAAATTATTTTTTCAGGGAGAATTTAGAAAACAAATAAAACCAAAAATAGGCGTTCTATGGCCCACTGACTGAGAGATGACGCACACAGGAATCAGGAGTGGCACACAAGCCCAGAGGCCAATATTTTTCTACCAATGATTGATGGAGTTATTTTCTCTGGTAGATTTTGGAACCCAAATCAAGGAAAAAAAATATAGGCTTTCTATGGACCACAATTGGAGAGAGAGAGAGAGAGAGAGAGAGAGAGAGAGATGGCACACCCAGGAGTCAAGACTGGCACACAAGCAGAAAGGCCAATATTAATCTCCCACTGTTTTTTTTTTTTTTTTTTTTTTTTCAGGGAGACTTTAGAAAAAAAAATAATAAAAAAAATATGATTTTATCAGGAAGAATTTAGAAACCAAATAAAATAAAATGATTTTTTCAGGGAGAATTTAGAAAACAAATAAAACCAAAAATAGGCGTTCTATGGCCCACTGACTAAGAGAGAGAGAGAGAGATGGAACGCTTAGTACTGGCACACAAGCCCAAAGGGCAATATTAATCTCCCTTTTTTTTTCCAGGGAGAATTTCTAAAACCCCCCCCCAAAAAAAAATAGGCTTTCTATGGCCCACTATTTGTGAGAGAGATGGGACGCTCAGGACTGGCACAGATGGCACACTCAGGACTGGCACAGAAGCCCAGAGGCCAATATTAATCTCCCTTTTTTTCTGGGAGAATTTATAAAACCAAAAAAATATTTAAATAGGCTTTCTATGGCCCACTATTTGTGAGAGAGATGGCACGCTCAGGACTGGCACAGATGGCACGCTCACAACTGGCACACAAGCCCAGAGGCCAATATTAATCTCCCTTTTTTCAGGGAAAATTTATAAAACCAAAAAAAAAATTAAATAGGCTTTCTATGGCCCACTATTTGTGAGAGAGATGGCACGCTCAGGACTGGCACAGATGGCACGCTCACAACTGGCACACAAGCCCAGAGGCCAATATTAATCTCCCTTTTTTCAGGGAAAATTTATAAAACCAAAATAAAAATTAAATAGGCTTTCTATGGCCCACTATTTGTGAGAGAGATGGGACGCTCAGGACTGGCACAGATGGCACGCTCAGGACTGGCACAGAAGCCCAGAGGCCAATATTAATCTCCCTTTTTTTCTGGGAGAATTTATAAAACCAAAAAAATATTTAAATAGGCTTTCTATGGCCCACTATTTGTGAGAGAGATGGCACGCTCAGGACTGGCACAGATGGCACGCTCACAACTGGCACACAAGCCCGGAGGCCAATATTAATCTCCCTTTTTTCAGGGAAAATTTATAAAACCAAAAAAAAAATTAAATAGGCTTTCTATGGCCCACTATTTGTGAGAGAGATGGCACGCTCAGGACTGGCACAGATGGCACGCTCACAACTGGCACACAAGCCCAGAGGCCAATATTAATCTCCCTTTTTCAGGGAAAATTTATAAAACCAAAAAAAAAATTAAATAGGCTTTCTATGGCCCACTATTTGTGAGAGAGATGGGACGCTCAGGACTGGCACAGATGGCACGCTCAGGACTGGCACAGAAGCCCAGAGGCCAATATTAATCTCCCTTTTTTTCTGGGAGAATTTATAAAACCAAAAAAATATTTAAATAGGCTTTCTATGGCCCACTATTTGTGAGAGAGATGGCACGCTCAGGACTGGCACAGATGGCACGCTCACAACTGGCACACAAGCCCAGAGGCCAATATTAATCTCCCTTTTTTCAGGGAAAATTTATAAAACCAAAAAAAAAATTAAATAGGCTTTCTATGGCCCACTATTTGTGAGAGAGATGGCACGCTCAGGACTGGCACAGATGGCACGCTCACAACTGGCACACAAGCCCAGAGGCCAATATTAATCTCCCTTTTTTCAGGGAAAATTTATAAAACCAAAAAAAAAATTAAATAGGCTTTCTATGGCCCACTATTTGTGAGAGAGATGGGACGCTCAGGACTGGCACAGATGGCACGCTCAGGACTGGCACAGAAGCCCAGAGGCCAATATTAATCTCCCTTTTTTTCTGGGAGAATTTATAAAACCAAAAAAATATTTAAATAGGCTTTCTATGGCCCACTATTTGTGAGAGAGATGGCACGCTCAGGACTGGCACAGATGGCACGCTCACAACTGGCACACAAGCCCAGAGGCCAATATTAATCTCCCTTTTTTCAGGGAAAATTTATAAAACCAAAAAAAAAATTAAATAGGCTTTCTATGGCCCACTATTTGTGAGAGAGATGGCACGCTCAGGACTGGCACAGATGGCACGCTCACAACTGGCACACAAGCCCAGAGGCCAATATTAATCTCCCTTTTTTCAGGGAAAATTTATAAAACCAAAAAAAAAATTAAATAGGCTTTCTATGGCCCACTATTTGTGAGAGAGATGGGACGCTCAGGACTGGCACAGATGGCACGCTCAGGACTGGCACAGAAGCCCAGAGGCCAATATTAATCTCCCTTTTTTTCAGGGAGAATTTATAAAACCCAAAAAAAAATAAAATAGGCTTTCTATGGCCCACTATTTGTGAGAGAGATGGCACACTCAGGACTGGCACACAAGCCCAAAGGCCAATATTAATCTCCCACTGTATTTTTATCAGGGAGAATTTATACACCCCACAAAAAAAAATACAGAAAAATGAAAAGGCTTTCTATGGCCCACTATGTGAGAGAGATGGCACACACAGGGATGGCACTCTAGCAGAAATGCCAAATTGCCAATCTTAATCTCCCACCAAAAAAAAAAAAAAACAGGGAATGTCCTACAATTACTATCTCCCTGCCTGCAGTAATCTCAGCCAGGTATGGCAGGCAGCTACTATCTCCCTGCCTGCAGTAATCTCAGCCAGGTATGGCAGGCAGCAATAAGGAGTGGACTGATGCACAAATGAAATAAAAAGTGTGGACAAACAAAAAAGATAGCTGTGCAGAAAGGAAGGAACAAGAGGATTTGTGCTTTGAAAAAAGCAGTTGGTTTGCACAGCGGCGTACACACAGCAATGCAGCTATCAGGGAGCCTTCTAGGGCAGCCCAATGAGCTACAGCGCTGAGGGGAAAAAAAAAAAAAAAAAACTTCCACTGTCCCTGCACACCGAGGGTGGTGTTGGACAGTGCAAATCGCTGCAGCACAAGCGGTTTTGTGGTTAATGGACCCTGCCTAACGCTATCCCTGCTTCTGACAAAGCGGCAGCAACCTCTCCCTAAGCTCAGATCAGCAGCAGTAAGATGGCGGTCGGCGGGAACGCCTCTTTATAGCCCCTGTGACGTTGCAGACAGCAAGCCAATCACTGCAATGCCCTTCTCTAAGATGGTGGGGACCAGGACCTATGTCATCACGCTGCCCACACTCTGCGTTTACCTTCATTGGCTGAGAAATGGCGCTTTTCGCGTCATTGAAACGCGACTTTGGCGCGAAAGTCGCGTACCGCATGGCCGACCCCGCACAGGGGTCGGATCGGGTTTCATGAAACCCCGACTTAGCCAAAAGTCGGCGACTTTTGAAAATGTTCGACCCGTTTCGCTCAACCCTACTCACCAGTGCCCATTCCATTGAAGCCATTGTCTCCTGTAAAAGAACAAAAATAAAAAACAACAATATCCTTCACCTGTCCGACACACTGTCACACACCGTAATCCATGTCTGAGATAATTGGTTTTCAATCTAGATGGTGCTAAGATGCCACGGTCGAGGCCGAAAATCATGGGAGGATGAGCTGTTGTGAGCGTAGCATCAGTGACTAGAAGTGAGATCTTCAAGGTTACTGCAGCCGAAACGCGTTGTACTGTTTTTTAAAAATATTTTATAAATATATTTTATTTTTTTTATTCTGAAAAAATAAATTAGTTTTTACTAACATTTTTCACTTGAAGTGGATGCATTCAAAAAATCCGTAGGTGCTTAGCGCCACATTTACTTGGAGTTTTTTTTTCCCTTTGGTGGGAATCCAGTAAGTTGTTTGCTGGATTTTAAAAGGCTAGGAAGAGTTTAAAAAAATATGTAAATTGTAATCACCCTCCCAAGGACAGGTGAGAATAAATGATAAAAAGTTTGAAAACTTTGTACTACACTTTAAGAATAATATATAACAACTGGAGTTCTATAGTTTGTTTTGATACACAGTCAACTGGAATAAGATATAAGCTATTAGCTAATTGGTCTGTCAGTGCACCAGAAAGGAAATCAACCCCAGCCATCAATTGGTGCAGATTTTGCATAAATTATGCGCCATTACAGTAGATTTGTCACATGGAATCGGATGTGTCCCTTTTACTAAACTAAGCAAAGTTTTGAAAGTGTCAGGGCCATCACAAAAAGGCAGATATATTTTTTGCACCAATACCCCTTTTTGCTGGAAAATATTTGAAGAAAAAATGATGCATTCCACTCTTTGTGCTTCAATTTCTCATCACTTTGAAAATCTCAGCTTGCTGCCATGGAATTGCATACATGTTGAGACTGGGAAATGCTTAATGACCTATTATCAAACATTGGCTGCACTTTTATTCTGTCTAGACAATCCTCTGTGAGCTAACAATGCTCGATACATTCTAGACAACTACAGTATTTCCAATCAGCTTTTCTGTGTAGATTGTGACAGAAACAGCAGAGGATGATGTTATAAAGGCAGCTTTGCTGTTTAGCTGATGATTTGTCACAGGAAAGCAATACTATGCGCTATACAGACTGATGTATCACTGTATGCATCTCTCTTGTCTCTCCTTGGTGTATGACGGAGATGACAGTATCCTATCACCTTTGGAGACTGTATAGGTCTAGTAAAATTTCTCTGACCATTAAAGAAGTCCTCCTCCCACCAAAGTGTTTATCCTCTTAATATATTGCAATAAGCATATTATATAGCGCTGTGTACTTACAATTTCTCATCTTGTCCTTCCACCCTGTTAATTCTTCTCTTTTCCATTAGGTCTGTGACGTCTTGTGAAATCTCTATATTGCCTGCATGAGTCATCATTAGAACTACAATTCTAATCGCTGCGAGTTCCCTGATAGCCCAGCTCCACTTCCTCCTCAACTCCTGACCCAGGTGCTCTGGTTCTCCCCTCTGCCAGAGACTTTGCAGTGACGTAGAATAGTAGCTCTAATGATGACTCAGACAAAAGAGACTTACTGTTTCTACATAGACCTTAGAAAACTCAGCTGGTCAGATATTAATCACGTGGTGTCATAGACCTAATGGAAAAAAGGATAATTAACTGGGTAGAAAGGCAAAATGAGCAATTATAAAGACAGAGTGCTAAAGATAAAAACTTTGATGGGGGCACTTTTTAAAATCCCATTCTATGTAGTTTATATGCAATACATATATCTGGCTGTTCTGTATATACAGAACATATAAACTAAAATGAGATATAATAATATCCAATTTAAAAAAAAAAATTGTATCAAAGGGATTGTTAGGTCAAAATATATGGATGACTGTTATGCAGGATAGTTGTCAATATCCAATCGCTCCGACATCCGGCACCCTGTCGGCACCCTGTCTGCTCAGATGTTACACGCGACGGCACCTGTCCCATGTAAATGCATTCAATAGAGCTTCACTCTGCAGCTTTAATCAATGTGTAGCAGTCACTTCCTAGTTCCACTGGAACAATAGAGTAGGAAGAATGGGAGCTGTTCTGCAGTACTCAGCAGCGGCTGCTACATATTGAATAGAGCTCCGCAGAGCAGCTCTGTTCTATTTACTTAGCTCCAGAGCTTATCACCGAGCATTGGACCCCTGCCAATGTCATAATGATAACCAGTCTTACAGATATAGGTCACCAATATGTTATGTCAGAACTATTGCTTTAAGGTATTGGCGACGAATTTAATCCAAAATCTATACAATCATGCTGCATTCAGTAAATAAAATATATGCTAAATGCACATATTTTTAACATGGGAGTCTCTGGGTGACAGATGGCCAGCAGATGGAATCCATCGGATATATACATTTTCTTTTCATGTTTGTTTATTATCTTGCGCTGTACATCTCAGAATATGTCAGCTTTAGTTACGATTTAAGGAATGGACACATCTGTACACGAGAGATTTCACTGTGGGATTAGAAGAACCCAGTAGA